>NC_083579.1:25441970-25556970 GCF_027579695.1 Neoarius graeffei | reverse complement strand
TTAATTAGCTTATTGAGCTGTGGCTTGTTTAAATTCTTTAAGGTATGTTTGGAGAAAAAAGGGTGCCAAATTCCAGGAAAAGAACACCTCTCCAGCTCTGAAGCATGGGTGTGGATCGATCATGCTTTGGGGTTGTGTTGCAGCCAGTGGCACAGGGCACATTTCATTGGTTGAGGGAAGCGTGGATTCGAATAAATACCAGCAAACTCTGGAAGCAAACATCACACCATCTGTAAAAAAAAAAAAAAAGTTGAAGTTAAAAAGAGGATGGGTCCGACAATAAGACGATGATCCAAAGCACACCTCAAAATCTACAATGGAATACCTCAAGAGGCACAAGCTGAAGGTTTTGCCATGGCCCTCACAGTCCTCTGACCTAAACATCATTGAAAATCTGTGGCTAGATCTCAAAAGAGCAGTGCATGCAAGACAGCCCAAGAAACTTGTAGAACTGGAAGCCTTTTGCAAGGACGAATGTGTGAAAATCCCCCAGGTACGAACTGAAAGATTATTAGCTGGCTACAAAGTGTTTACAAGCTGTGATACTTGCCAAAGTACTTACTAGGTACTAACCATGCAGGATGCCCAAACTTTTTTGCTTCTGGCCCTTTTCCTTTTTTGTCATTTTGAAAATGTAAAAGATGACAATAAAAAATTTTTTGCTTAAAATATAAAGGGAATGAGTCATCTTTAACTTTATGCCTTTTGGAGATCATTTCATCTTCAACTTGCTTAACTGTTCACAGTAACAGCAATTTTGACCGAGGTGCCCAAACTTTTGCATTGATTGATTGATTGATTGATTTATTAAGGTGAAAATTACATGCAAGTAGGACAGTATACTAATGTACAATTTAAATAAATACATGAAACTAAAACCAAGGATAGCACAACAAAGTGTGAAACACTTATTTTCATTGTGGTCCTAAACTGTATCAGATCAGCAATTAGAATGTTTTACTCCCCTAAGAGAAATCGAACTAATTTCATTAATCTGCACATCAAAATCATCAACTTGTGTACTAGATCCCTAACCTATACAAATCTTCAAGTTGTGGCACAGCAGTTATGCTCATATTTACATAAGAATAATATTTATGAAATGTATCAGTCAGGATTTAGACCTCATCATAGCACAGAGACATCACTGGTTAAAGTAGTAAACGACCTACTGTTGGCGTCTGATCAGGGCTGTGTTTCCCTGCTTGTGTTGCTTGACCTTAGTGCAGCATTTGATACCAGTGATCATTCCATTCTCCTGGATAGACTAGAAAATGTTGTGAGAGTTAAGGGAAAGGCCCTCTCCTGGCTCAGGTCTTCTTTGACTGATTACTATCAGTTTGTTGATGTAAATGGTGATTTTTCTATGCATACTAAGGTAAAGTTTGGTGTTCCACAAGGTTCTGTCTTAAAGCCACTGCTTTTTTCTTTATATAACTCTTTTTTTTTGTTTGTTTTTTTTCTTTTATAACTCTGGGTGGCCTTTCTGTTTCTTCATGTGCAGCAATAAAAGAACCCAGGGTGATTATTGACCCCAGTCTTTCAGTTGAAACTCACGTTGATAACATTACCTGGATAGCTTTCTTTCATCTCAGAAATATCCTTTATGACCCGCCACGCCTACTTAGATCAAAAGGTGCAGGCTGTCTGCTGATATCTCATATAGTGAAGGCTACCTCAGGGGGCAGAGCCTTTTCTTACAAAGCCCCACAGTTATGGAACAGCCTTCCAAGTAGTGTTTGGAACTCAGACACAGTGTTCAAGTCTAGGCTGAAAACATCTTTTTAGTCAAGCCTTTTGTTAATAGTTTTTATTAGATAAAGGAGTAGATCTGAAGGGTCCTCAGGCATAGTGTTTTGGTAAACTGGGATGTATGGATGCTGCCACCCACCCATTCTCACTTGGGTTTGTTGACAGTGTAGCTCCTGTGGAGGACGTCCCGATCTGGACAGTCAAAAGTCACACTTGGAAGACGGTTCTGGACACTTACAGTAATACATTTATGCCTGAGGACTTCAGTTGACTTGCTAACTTTAGGACTGCAGTTGCCATGAACAGTTTTGCACTCAAGTTTCCATCAATGAACAGTTGGTAACTTCAACAAAACAGACTTCATGTTAAAACTATAATGATTTTCCTGGTTTCACAGTTATACTTTGTGACTATATAGGACACAGTTATAGAAGCGAGTTATTTATAATCACACTATCTGTTATCACCCAAATGAGGATGGGTTCCCTTTTGAGTCTTGGTTCCTCTCGAGGTCTCTTCCTCATGTCACAGGGCTCGACATTAAGGACTGCCCGATTGCCCAGGGCAAGTGAAACGTGTATTCGGGCAAGTGGGATATGTCCCTGACATGCCTGACTGGGCAAGTTGGAATGAGCATACATTACGAACTAGCACCACAAAAATTAGGCTTTTTGATCTTTTATTTCAGTTCCTAAAAGCGTCCCTTATTACGTATCCGCCATTATGTCTTGGCTGTTTTCTTAGTCTCGGTTTAATTTACTGCTTTGCAATTTATTTTATATACCCCCGCTGTTGTAGTATGGTACACATACTGTTTATAGACCCCTTGTGCATGACGTCACGCATCACGTGATAATTACAGCTGGGGTCAGACAGACACCGTCTTTCATGCAAGCAAGGCTTAATCTGTCTTCAATATGGTTAATTTTTTTTGCACTGTTTTTGCTTGTTCAAACAGAGAAATAAATAAAATGCATTACCGTCTCCCCGCTATCAAGAAAAATGTTAACAAATAAAAGCAAATGCTTCAAGAACAATGAGGAAATGAGTGGTTAAAGAACACGAGGAGAGGAGCTCAGCCTGAAAACTCCAGAGAAATTCACGATTGTATTTAAAACATATTTTACAAAAACAAAGTCGGAAGTGAGGATGAAAGAGTTTGCTTAAGTTTGTTTTTTTTTTTTTTTCTGCTCACATTCGAGTTAGCGCCTTCATGGAAGTGTTTGATTTTCTGACAGGTGAAGCAGCTTCCTTATTCGACACAGAAAACCCAGATTGGTTTCAAACAACTCGGGCATAAAAAACTCAAGAAGGAGCGACATGCGCAATAAATCCTGAAAGAATTTAAACCTAGAGGTGGATGATGTAACCAAAAAAAAAGATATATAAATATTCTCAAACACAGTACTGTTTAAACATTTTGGCACCCTATTGTTTTCTTCATACAAACTTTGTTGTACTGTAGATTTCTATTTTATGATTTCTACATTGAGTAATGAACCTACAGTCTGAGGGAGTTCTACACAAACACACTTAACTTTACAACGGCTACATGCATGTGAAATGGAAATAAATCGACTAAGGCATAGAAAACTATTTTAGATAAAATTGTTATTGTCCGTTACAAGTAAAAGTAAAAAGTAACCAAATAACCAAACTTAATCAATAACCAAACTTCAACTCAATGTGTGATCTTCATTTTATGTTGCAATTCACAACTGTTCTATGGTTTTCCTAAAAAAAAAAAAAGTAGTACTCGCAAAAGTTCAAGTCAACTTTATTGTCAATAATGCCATATGTGCAGAGAATTGAAATTGTGTTTCCCTCTTATCTGCAGTGCAAACAGTGATAAACATGAAATATAAAATATAGGTACAAGATATAAACTTTAAAAAGAAGAAAAAAAAACGGGGGGGTTATTTTTACACACACAAGCTAAAGCTATCTAAGAAAAGAGTGGCAATCCAGAAAGTGCAAATGTGGCAGTGTGAACAGAATTAACGGTATAAATTTAAATATGGGACAAGTGATAATATTGGGGGGCAAGTGGAAATTAACGGTTTAAAAGTTGATGTCGAGCCTTGTGTGTGATCTTCATTTTATGTTGCAATTCACAACTGTTCTATGGTTTTCCTAAAAAAAAAGGTAGTACTCGCAAAAGTTCAAGTCAACTTTATTGTCAATAATGCCATATGTGCAGAGAATTGAAATTGCGTTTCCCTCTTATCTGCAGTGCAAACAGTCATAAACATGAAATATAAAATATAGGTACAAGATATAAACTTTAAAAAGAAGAAAAAAAAACGGGGGGGTTATTTTTACACACACAAGCTAAAGCTATCTAAGAAAAGACAGTGGCAATCCAGAAAGTGCAAATGTGGCAGTGTGAGCAGAATTAACGGTATAAATTTAAATATGGGACAAGTGATAATATTGGGGGGGCAAGTGGAAATTAACGGTTTAAAAGTTAATGTCGAGCCTGTCATCTAAGGGAGTTTTTCCTTGCCACTGTTGCCACAGGCTTGCTCATTGGGGATAAATTAGGGATTAAATTAGCTCATGTTTCAAGTCTTTAATTTTCTGTAAAGCTGCTTTGCGACAATGTCTGTTGTTAAAAGCGCTATACAAATAAACTTGCCATGACTTGAAGTTACATCAGTGTTAACACCGGGAAGTGTAATTCAGACTTACGGTAAGTATTAACCTGTGTTCTGAGACATGTGTAGGTCACAGTTGCCTCAGGTCAGAAACATGATCCTGCAGTTGTGTTTTTAATGCTGTCATTCCTGAGAGTGTGAAACAGTCAGCATGGTAATGAAGCCTGATTAAAGCAGGCCGTGCTTTGAGCACTACAGTGACGCTGCTCAATCTCTGCCTATGTACATCCAGCTTTCTTTGTGTGTAAGTGTGTAGCATTAAGGAGATAAACTCCAGTGCGCAATGGACCAGATCCTCTGTGACCTTAATACCTCAGGCTTATTATTTAGTGCTTTCTCTTACAATACACACGTGCGTGTGTGCACACACACTACTACTGTGTGTGCAACAGGGTTTACTCAATGAGTGTAGACATGTGCATGTGAAGCAAGTGCTAGACGCCATTGATCAGTTGCTGTCTCTAGTGAAACACAATTTACTGTGGGTGTGGAACGTGAATATAACCTCATGCTGAAACCGAGTGGCTTTATTACTTTTATCAGTGAAAAATAAACAGAAAACTGACTTTTTTTTAATGTTTCTCTTTCACATTATAAGTTAATTCTTCCATGACTGCCACTATAGTGTCCCTCTCTACCTCATCCATCAGTGGAAACAGATCACTGTTCTTTGATGTGTGCATGTGTGCTTGAACACATGCACATGTCTACACTCATTGATTAAAACTCTTGCACACAGTTGTGTGTGTTGCGTTGTGGTAATACAGTAGTTTTTTCATTATTCAGTATCACTATAACACCTGTACCAGTGCGCATATATATATATATATATATATATATATATATATATATATATATATATAATATGTATGTGTGTATATATGTATGTGTGTGTGTGTGTGTGTGTATATATATATATATATATATATATATATATATATATATATGTGTGTGTATATATATATATATATATATATATATATATATATATATATATATATATATGTGTGTATATCAGGGCTTTACATGAACTTTTTTGCTCACCGCCCACTGTGGCTAGTGGTTTTCCCGAGTCACTAGCCATTCAGCCTTTTCACTAGCCACAATTTTGTTGCCAGGAAATCGGAAGTTTTTTATTCACCATGATACATTAAAGTTCAGAAGATCTAGATTTATTTATGAATGGCAGCATATAATGTATCTCTACAGTAGCACTCAAGTATTCAGTGCTGTTAAGGTAGCTCCCTATTGAGGTTTTTCACCTGACGTCACAGGGTCACGTGACGCCCCGGTGTCCGCCATTTTGAAGGTCAAGCTACATACTAACGCTGCAGACAGAGAGGGAGAACCAGCTTGAAAAAAAAAGTGTTACAGACACCGGATCCAGTGTAAATAGCTGCCGGAGCGCGCTCCGGCTTGCTCCCCCTCAAATTAAGCAGCACGCTCCGGCTTGCTCCCGGAGTGCTCCGGCCGAGGTTCCGGAGCGCGCTCCGGCTTGCTCCCCCTCAAATTAAGCAGCGTGCTCCGGCTTGCTCCCGGAGCGCGCTGCTTAATTTGAGGGGGAGCAAGCCGGAGCGCGCTTCGGCAGCTATTTACACTGGATCCGGTGTAAATAGCTGCCGGATCATAATTACAGTAAACTAGTAAATACAGTAATGGAAAAACTTGAGACTGAAAGGTTTTAACAGCCATCCAAATGACTGAACGTAAACATTGCTACAGTAACATACTAGCTATGTTGTTGACATTAGCTAGTGCTGACAGCTAGCTGCTAGTACACTACTACAACACAGACACTGACCCTAATAATACAGTTCTTGGTCATTGCCTGGTAACAGCAAATTTATAACGGGCCATGTCTCAACAGACTAAGAAGTTATTTCAATGACATTTAATAACATTTTGTTTATCCTGAGGACCGAAAGTAAATGAAAATGTGAACAAACCTTAGCTGTAATAAGATGGCGACCACCGGCTCCAGGGACGACCCGCTGATGTAGGCATGTTACCCAGCCTGACACAAAATATTTGTAGGCATCCAAACTCTTATACGCTTTCAGATCAATACCTGTGTATGGCGATGGGTTTTTAACGACATAGGTATACAGATCATGTGGGCCGAAGTCAGGTAAAGACGAGGGCTTCGTGTACTTCCGTACGTCAGTGAACAATCCTGGTGGAAGCAGGTAAACGTCGTTCTCTAAGCCTGCTAACCTCAATTTTTGCAAATACCTCTCCCTCTGCTCGCCCTGTAAATGCCCTACGCCGCTGGATAGTGAAGGTGTTTTCTGCATCTCGCTGCTTTTTCTTTTATGTTTTTCACTTGTCGCCTTCCTCGCATTCAAACTGATTCGAGCCGTGACGTCCAAAATGGCAGCCTCACATGACTTGGTCACGTGGGTGAAAAACCTCAATTTGAAAACATGCAACCAATTCAGAAAAAAATATAAACAGAGTATTCTGTTTATTGAACTCAAATTCAAGCCCCTTACAATATGAAATATTGTATAATATGAAAAATAACATTCAGTACAACTGAACTGATTCTAATATTAAAAGTCCAATTCAAAGCATTTATCATTGACAAACATTTGATGTTTTGATATGCAAGTATTGTGTATTATCAAGTATTATTATGTATATTATGTATTATCTATTAATTGTGTGTGTGTGAACATATGTAGAGACAGACATTAAATGTCTTCATTACATTCATCAGATGAGTCTGAATGATCCATGAAAAATGGTCTTCATGACCTGAGGCTTCCAGCATAGCTGGGGTGGGATCAACTTCTTTCCTATCGCGTGAACGTTTCTAAACAGCAGCTCCATCCTCTCCAGCTCAGCCGACTTCATGATAGCCAGGGACTGAAAGCAATGCTGTCCTGTAGTGCTGTCTTCACTGGTTTTGATGTTATAGTACCGATGTGTGCATTTGACTTTTTGTGGTCCTTTATAGTTTCGAGTTTAAAATTACTGGTGCCTGTCTTTGCCAGACTTTCTACAGTCTTCGCAGTACAGGGTATTTTCGGTTTTGCTATGAACTAGCCAATCTCACTCGAACTTCCATTTGTCATTGAACTGTCTTATCTTCCTATTAGTGTCTTGTTCATCTCCATGGCTGCAGCCAGCTCTGAGGCCCCCGCGATCCGGACCTCGGTCATTTTTAAGAGCTGAAAATACATTTGTACGCTAAATATTCAACCGGATAAAAAAATAAAGAATAACATTAAAACGTCTCCATAAAAAGTGCATTGTTAATGATGTTAAACGTTGATTCTGTCTCTGTTTGGTGCACGCGGCTCTGAGACCAAGAACACAAAAGCGAATGAGCGCACGCATGACTCGGGGGAGGAACGCAGTGCAGGAGACACAGGGTTTCCATGGTAACCATCAGCGCACTTTCATGAAGCTGTTAAATTTACATTTTTGAACTTCGTACTCAGCTGGGATAGGCTCAAGCTTGCCTGCGACCCTGTAGAACAGGATAAAGCAGCTAGAAATAATGAGATGAGATGAAAAAATAAATATATTATTTCCCAGCTTAAGGTTGGTTCGTATCGTGAAATACCGTGACCTCGGCTCAGAGGCCTCGGTCAGTATTTTCAAGACCTCGGTCACGGTATTTCTCGATACGGACCCCCCAGCTGGTAAATAATACACACACACACACACACACACGATGGTACTGTTCCGTCCCGGGTTATGAGAGATGCGTTACACTGATTCTGACATGATGACATCGTGGCTACAGCCTACAAAAAAAAAAACTTACGAATGAGTAGGTACGCCTTTTCGACCAACAGGGAACAGGTTCTTGAACCAATTCCATTCAGGATTCTTTGAACAAGAACAGAATCCGTTCTCTGTGGGTCGAAAAGGGGTAACGTCCCAGTTCGGTTATACTAAACATGAAGAGTTCAGATGCAAAACCCTCTAACTCCACTTGACCACTTTTTGAGAAAAAGGCCATTTTTTATCAGGCCTTTGTATTTAAGTATAGAAACCTAGATTAATTTGAAATCACAAGGTTATTAGTTAGGGAAAACACTGTGTTAATCTCACAAATGTTACTTCAGCAAAATTACTGTTTTTAACAAATATTTTCTTTCTTTTGCGTCAAAACCAGCTAAATCCATAGGTTCTTTGTGTGCAAAAACCTCTAAATCCATTTTTTCCTTACAGACATGGAAGTGTTACAAAATCACCAGAGATACAACTGGAAACATTGAAAATTAGTATGCCACACATATAGGATGGTTGTAATAGTGATGGTGGTGTGGTTGGCACATTCATAGCTAAGTTAATGGACCTATGATCATGAGATAATCGTGTCATGTTTTTAAGCAATACCTAAATAAATACCAACACTCCTCTTCATAAATGAAGGCAAAAGGCCCGTCATGTCAACATTTAAGAAATTCGAAATCCACACAGTTTAAACAATGCCAATAGGTTTATTTTCTTCACATCAGCAGACTTTTGCTTTCCAAGCAAATGATACAAAGTACTAAACCAAATAAAATACATTGGAATAATACTGAAGTGCAATAAAAACCTGGTGTAAACAACGTGAAAATCTTAACACAAATACATGTACAGTAAATGCAACAAGCAATATTCTGCCAAGAAGGGCAAGTTTAAGTTAGTAACATTTAACAACACTGACACAATAACTGTAATAATAATAATAATAATTTGATTTGATGGTAAATAATATTATTTATATTATATTATTATTATTATATATTAATAATATTAATATTATTAATATTAATATTATTTTAATTATTATTAAAATAATAATAATTAATTTGATGGTCACGTCTCTTTGTCGTCTCTTCCCCTCGTCGTCAACTTGTTCTCTCCTCCGCTTAACCGGCATAATATTCAAGTGAGACAGAAGTATAGCGTCCTGTTCAACCTTATCTTTGGACGTGTATAACTGTTTTTTGAAGTAAGCCAGGTCGATCTGAGTTAAGCTTACCGCGGCGCACATCAAGCTGTTGTGATGGCAGACTATTCCATTTTTAACATTTTCGCCGCTATATCGCTTCATTTTCGCTAAATAGCGACCATGATTTTCCACAACACGACGTTTCCTCCGCCCATTCACTGTCTGGAGGACAGGTTCATTCATGCCATCGTAATTCATGTCGGTATTAGCTGCCATTTTGCAAAAATCTTCCTGTGAATAAAGTTTTCCTGACGAAACTTTGTTTACAAACGTTATGGCACGCGAGTCCAGGTCACGTTCTGATTGGTTGTTGAAAGTAGAGGCTTTTGCTGCTAAAGTGAAGTGGCGTTTAGAGGTTTTTGATACTAAACCGATATTTTAGACAAGACGGGGAGTGGTTTTTATGTAATTTTTTTACAAAAATATTTCAGTTACATATACTAGATGTAGACAGGATTCACACAACATCATTAACTCATTTTTCACAGAGATGGCGTTTAGGGGGTTTTGCATCTGAACTCTTCACATAGGCACCAATGGAACGCTGATCAGCCAATCAAATTAGTGAGTCTGTATATTACTGAACTGTTGTATAATTAGTTAATTAGATGATTATACCTGAACCAGGGGAAAATGGTGCATTCCAGGACCACATTCAGGAACCTGTGGTGTAATGTGAACGTGGCCATATTTTGCCTCTAGTGGCTTTCCATATAGGATGCGCCATCAAAACCCTATATTCAGTATCTTGAAAGAGGCTAAAGAGGAGCTCAAGAGGAGCTCGTATGACTCTCTGAGCAGATCGGGTTTACTTTTCAGGTTTATTCCGTACTACATGTGCAGCAGCGCAGTTGTAGCCTGCCTTGTTTGTGATTTTTAAAAACAAATCATTCGATAAGCCAAAGCAATAGAGTGGAAAGTTTCAACTTGTGTTTGCCTTGGATAACTTTGCCTAAAACATGGTGGTGTATCCTGGTTTTTTTTTTTTTCCCCCAGAATGTTTTTTTTTTTGCGTGTAGGTGTAACGGATGCCAGATTGTTAATGTATCTTAGTTCCATAGGCTACATGGTTAGGGTATCTTTTGTCCTCATTGCTTGGGCCAGATCAAACCATTAAACAAGCTTAAATTATTCTTACTCTTGCCACATACATGATTTTTTTTTTTTCAAAACTGATGATATTCAGTTCAAACACCATTAAAAGTAATTTCAGGAATAGATCTCGTGTGATGTGTAATTCACCCCTCTCATTAATATGGCGAACATGTTTCGGTGCGCGCTTTTCGCATCACGGACCTCGGGGATTTTAAAATGCTGCTCCGGCCCTGCTCATCTCTGCCCCTTTTTCCCTGAGCAGCAGGGTTTGAAACTCCAGCTATGTGCCGCCACATAGTGCGCTTGTCAGTCGTCAGCAACTTTGTTGCTTTGTTCATTAGCCGCAGGTTACTGTATCACTGATTTTATCTGAGACATTAATGAACGTTCTAAACAATTCTAACATGTCAGAATGTTTATGCAGGTGCTCCTGGGAGTTGTAGGCACGTGATATTACACTGCAATGCGTTTATTATATCAGATGCCTTCAGAGAAAACTACAATTAAAATATATTGTCATACCACAGAATAAACCACCCGCCAAAGTGGCTAGTGGGACTGAAGTTATTACCCGCCAAAGCCGAATTTTACCCGCATTTGGCGGGTGGGCGGGTGCTAATGTAAAGCCCTGAGATATATATATATAGTGTGTGTAAATGAGTACACCCCCTTTGAAAAGTAACATTTTAAACAATATCTCAATGAACACAAACGATTTCCAAAATGTTGACAAGACAAAGTTTAATATAACATCTGTTTAACTTATAATGTGAAAGTAAGGTTAATAATATAAACTTAGATTACACATTTTTTAGTTTTACTCAAATTAGGGTGGTGCAAAAATGAGTACACCCCACAACAAAAACTACTACATCTAGTACTTTGTATGGCCTCCATGATTTTTAATGACAGCACCAAGTCTTCTAGGCATGGAATGAACAAGTTGGCGACATTTTGCAACATCAATCTTTTTCCATTCTTCAACAACAACCTCTTTTAGTGACTGGATGGTGGATGGAGAGCGATGCTCAACTTGTCTCTTCAGAATTCCCCAAAGAAAATAATTTCTTTACACCACAAAGGTGAAGGCTACAAGAAGCTCAGCAAAGCTTTACTTGTCAGTCAGAATACTGTCGCAAAAGTGGTACAAAAATGTAAGAAAGATGGAACTGCAACCATCTCACAGAGACGTCCAGGTCGTCCACGGACGTTAACAACTCGACAGGAGCATCTTCTGATGAGAAGGGTTGAAGAAAATTGGCATGCGAGTTCACTGCAGTTATCTAAAGAAGCAGAAAGCCAAACTGGGGTGACTATTTCCCTTGACACTATACGGCGTACACTGCAGAGGAATGGCATGCATGGATGCCGTCCACAAAAGAAGCCTCTCCTAAAGCCCAGGCACAAAAAAGCCCGCCTAGAGTTTGCCAGGGCCCATGCTGACAAAGATGAAGACTACTGAGACTCTATACTCTGGAGTGATGAGACCAAGATAAATGTTTTTGGAACTGATGGCTTCAAAACTGTATGGCGTCGCAAAGGCGAGGAATACAAAGAAAAATGCATGGTGGTGGTGGCAGTGTCCTTATGTGGGGCTGCATGAGTGCTGCTGGTGTCGGGGAGCTGCATTTCATTAATGGCATCATGAATTCACAGATGTATTGCTCTATACTGAAAGAGATGATGTTACCATCACTCTGTGCCCTTGGTCGTTGTGCACTTTTCCAACATGAGCAAGGCAAGTTTATTTGTATAGCGCATTTCATACACACAGGCAATTCAATGTGCTTCACAAAAAATAAAAGCATAAGAACAGTAACAAAGAAAGTAAAAGTAAAATCATTAAAATCCAAGATTAAAAAGAAATTAAAATAAAGAACAGGCATAAAAACGGGTCAGGGGTGAAAAGGTGAGAAGGGTGCGCGAGTGGTGACGTGGCCTCTGGTGTTGTTTTATTTTGTTTGGGGGGTCGTCCCCCAGAATAAATATTATAGCCTCCTTACTAAGTATACTGTATTGACATTTGCACAAGGACATACAGTACAAATACATGTAGTTATAGTGAAATTATGCCCTGGAAAAAAATGCGAATAATAGAACGAAGAAAGTGGAGAACACAAGGAATAGTGATCATTTTTTCCTTTTATTTGCCTGGACCACCAGTGTCTCCATGGCCCACTTTCGCCGAGTTGCCACATGTTTCAGCCTTGCCTGCTTCTCTCCTTCAGCAGTCTGTTTCTTGGCCTGCTGAGCACTGCAAGTTGCTTGAGAGCCATACTTGCTCTGCTGCTGCTGCTTTTCCTCCTTGTTCACCCTCTGCTGGTGTTTGTATGTGGCTGCTGCAGAGTTAATGTTCTTGCACAATGTTCTGTCCACTTTCCCAAACTTCACGTCCTCCCTTCTAAAGAGCTGCATAGCTGTCTTCCCCCTGGACATCAGCGTGTGCTTGACCGTCTGTATTGCATTAAATGTTTCCACATTCATGTTGCCACTCCTTTGATCAATTACATCAAAGGCAGGACTACAGTTATTATGGACACTGATGAATATGAACGGAAAATGAGGGAATTACTCAGTGACAACGCATTTGAGATTTTAAGAAAAGACCCAACCGAAGACAAGAAAAAGAAACTTAAAGCACTACTCAAACCGCTACTCGATGAAAATAAAATTGTATGCTTGTTTATCTATCATTTAGTACCCACAGCCAACGTCATCCCCAGGATTTACGGCACACCAAAGATACACAAACCAGGAACACCATTACGCCCCATAGTAGATAGCATTGGTTCAGTGACATACAACCTATCAAAAGCACTCACCGAAATAATTAAACCATTACTAGGACTCACGGACCAACACTGCAAAAACTCAAAACAACTGGCAGAAGAACTAAAAAATATCAAAATACAGCAAGATGAAGTTTTCATATCACACGACGTCATATCTCTTTTCACCAGAACACCCACGGAAGCCACCATACAGGTAGTACAAGAAAAATTAAAAACAGATAGGACGCTCAAGAAACGCACAAACCTCACTGTACAAGACATCACGCAGCTCCTTCAATTCATCGCCACGTCCACATACTTTCAGTTCAGGAATATAATTTACAGACAGAAGGAAGGTTTTGCCATAGGAGACCCATTATCAGCCATCATGTGCGTTTTTTTCATGGAAGATCTGGAGCAGAGAGCACTCACTACAATATCAGCAGAATACAGGCCAACACTCTGGAAACATTACGTGGATGACATACTGGAAAAAGTGAAGAGGGGACACACTCAACAACTTACCGACCATCTCAACACCATAGACAATACCGGTAATATAAAATTCACACATGAAGAGGAAACGGAGCAGTCAATAGCATTTTTGGATTTAAAAATACATCACACAGAAGAAGGGGACATCAAAATAAAAGTACACAGGAAACCCACACACACCGACCAATATTTAAACTGGACTTCCGAACACCCCATAATGCACAAAATATCAGTAGTCAGAACATTACATGAACGCGCAACAATAATCACAGATCCACAGGACAAAGAACAGGAGGAACAACACATACAACATGCACTGAAGGCATGTCAATATCCACAATGGGCAATATCCAAAGGGGCGGAACAGGTCAAGAATAATAAAACACAGAAGAAAGAGAAAAAACAAACCAACAAATAAGAACACAGGGGAGTGGTGACATTACCATACATCATAGGAATAACGGAACACATTCAAAGAGCAATGAGGAAACACAACATTAACACACCTGTCAAACCATACACAACACTCCGTCAGAACCTGGTTCATCCCAAAGACAAAATACATCCGGACAACAGATGCAACACCATATATGAGATTCCATGCCAATTATGCAATAAAACTTACATCGGGGAGACAGGAAGGAGTTTCAACACAAGAAAAAATGAACATAAGAAAGAGTGCGAAAAGGAGACAGCTACAAGGCAAACCCGAACAATAAAAGAAAAGGCACAACAGGAAAATTATAAGTCAGCTATAACAGATCACTGCAAAAGGGAAAATCATATTATGGACTGGGGGAATGCCAGAGTCATCCGCACAGAAGATAATAAACATCAGCGCTGGATCAGGGAGGCCATGGAGATCCGTAAGCGAAGTCCGAGGACCATCAACCGGGATGAGGGAGCATACATGCTCCCTCGTGCCATCTTGCAGGGGACGAACAGACAGTAGAAGGCGTGACCGACCTGTCAAACCAGACAGGAAGGCCACGCCTTCGGAAACATCAGCTGATAAAAGATGCGTCACCAACAACATCCGGTGACACACTGAGGAAGACGACAGTCGTACGTTGAAACATGTCAGGTAAACAAACCTAAAAATTAGATGTCAGATAAAAAAAAGAAAAATACTAACTATAGATAAAACTATTGTTTGATGCAGGGCTCTACACCAACTTTTTTTTTTCAGGAGCACACGTGCTCCTAAGTTAAAAATTTTAGGAGCACAGGGAAAAAAATGGGGGCACAAGCACAAGTAGGTTTTCATTTTAGAGGTTTATTGCAGCCAAACCTTAGACACACCAACACATAAAACGCAAAATTCAATTGAGAATGAATGAATGAATGAACGAATGAATAAAATGAATAACGAACAACTGAATAAATGAACAAACAGTAGCTAAACAGAGAGCAGAGCTAACAACATCATCAAGGACAGCTCCCACCCTGGCTCTGAGTTCTTTGACTTGCTGCCCTCAGGCAGGCGTTACAGGTGCATCAAAGCAAGGACCAACAGACTCAAAAACAGTTTTTTCCCACAGGCCATAACCACCTTGAACAATTAGCCTTTTTCACATTACGTCACTTGCAGGGGAACTCCTATCCGTTTTCAGCCTTTTGAATGGAAGAAGAGGTATACGGCGGCAACATATGTTAACAAAACTGTGCCATTCACAGATAAGATTGATAATAATATTGCGCATTGTTATTTATCATTACGTATTGTTAGCGACCATTCCAGTCACCTATCTGCCTTGTTTTGGAGAGGAAGTTTACTGACTTTCTATGGTTGCTACTTGTTAGCCAGCAGATTAGCATGCCGCCTCTTCTTCCATTCAAAAGGCTGAAAACGGATGTGAGGTTCTTCTGCAAGTGACGTAATGTGAAAAAGGCTAATTGCATGCACTGACTGATGCCACTTCTGGCAGGTGCAACAATGCACCAACAAAGACCTAAAAGGACAATATTCTCACACTTACCTGATACAGTGCAATACTTATTACAGTGCAACCTCACGGAGCAACTTTTTAGTTTTTATAGCTTTTGTATATTTTATATTTCTACACTTTTACATCCATACCCAATACAATGCAATACCAAATACAGTGCAATATCCTGAGTTTTGTAGCTGAACTGAGTTTCTATAACTAATGTGCAATTAACATATGCAGCTCAACACGCCCAGTTGTGTATATATATTCTTTGTTTTTCTGCTGTGTTGTGACATGCACCATTTGTATATGCTGTATATTATTTGTTTTTCTGCTGTGTTGTATGTTCCCATCTAAATGTTTGCACTGGGGTGTGTGCTTTCCATCTCATTATATAATTTTCCTGCACCTTCTCCTGTCGTTCTAGCTTTCTTCACTACACTTTCTTCCTCGTCCGTTCTTTTATTCTTGTTTCCACCATCATTGCTTTTAAAAAACGCCGTTATTCTCTGCATAGCGAATATATTTCTCAGCTCGGTCCAAACCAGCTCTCAGTTATCTCTCAGTTGAATAATCTGATCTCATCTCATCTCATTATCTCGAGCCGCTTTATCCTGTTCTACAGGGTCGCAGGCAAGCTGGAGCCTATCCCAGCTGACTACGGGCGAAAGACGGGGTACACCCTGGACAAGTCGCCAGGTGAATGATCTGATGAATCCCTAAAAAGCACTTTTCCCACCTAATGCCACACCCACAACATACAACCGTGGGAAAGAGGGGCAATCACAGAAAGATGTGGCAGAACGGCAAAAAAAAATGTAACTTTTTCACTCTCCCCCCGGCTACCATGGGAACCACTGCAGGTGCAAGACGGGGCAATGCACGCAACTACAGACAGGGAGCAAGGCGCAGGCAGAACACACACACACGCACACACAACACTGAACACACACACTTGCAACAATACAGGCCGTTACTCGTTACACTATATTAGGTAGGCTATCCAGCGCTGGATTTACATACTTTGCAGTTTAACGTTTGATACATTTTAGAATGTTAAACTCGTCGCGTCTGTGCTCAGTGCTTTCCTAAATTGTCGGCCGCAAGAAGCCCTCGCACGAATGCGTGTTTTTTTTTCATCATTCGCATGCTGAAAAATTCGCTCGCAAATGCGAGTGAAATGTGCACACTGTAGAGCCCTGGTTTGATGTACGTTATTCTAGCTGGCTGAGCCAAATTTTAATAGATGGCGGCTCAATTTGGCGCAAAAAATTGTTGGCTGGCTTTGGCTGAAAGTCTAAATGGCGCAAATGGCGGCGCCTGGCGGCGGCTTTGGGGTCTAGTGTGTGTGTGTGTATATATTTGTGTGTGTGTATATATATGTGTCAGAAAACAGAATCCAGGGACACATGTCTGCCCGGGGGCATTTTGAGTTATTGACATATTCAGAAAGTACAGTTTCTAAGCTTTCCAATGATGCCTTCCATGTGGAGATCTGACAATATTTGAAGAATGGGTGGCCTTTTGAAAGTGTATACTTCTTAAAACAGAAAAGGGAGAAAATCGCCCTCAAAGTTTTCCATCTCAGCTACTCTGGGTGTAGGGCGGGCACATAATGGTGCTCATTTGCATGATATTAAGGAAAGCTCTACCCCCTACTAGCTAGCACGATACTACTTTCATGTAAACAAAGATCACCACGTCAATTTTCCTTCCATGCAAAGTATGCCCAACACAATTATGAAGTACAAAAATAAGTCTTAAAGTATAGACCCCTTTCACTGACGTCACCCGAAACCGGAAGTAAACAGACCCTGCGCCATTTTGGAAGACCAACAAACTCGTGATAAGGGGATAATAACGGCAGCGGTATGTGAACCCACGAGAATAAAGTGGAGTGGCAAACGACTTAAACAAACAAATCTGAGCTGTTTTATTTATGATTTATTGGCCCAACAGTAGACTTGAAAGAAACCTGTGTGAGACTTGGCAAAAAACTGTGGATATAATGGATAAGTCTGTGCATGATCTGTGGACACTTTGAGGTAAGCAAACGCAAGAAATTCAGATTTAAAACATGCTAAAGTGGCCCCAAGTTGATAACTGTATGAGGAGCAAGCCTCCCAGACGTCTACAATTTAATAATAATAATAATAATTTAGGATGGTTTGGGGCTTGCTCGCTGCTGCCAGGTTGGTTGTTGAGTAGCCTGACTGTTTTTTTTTTCCTTGCGTGTGGTATCATTGTTGACGCGAGGTTGTTTTTTGAACATGCCAATGCAGACACGATTTCCCTTGATGAGTTATGACTTCAGACGCGATGCGTGTGTGCAGGTGTGGAGTCCGCGTGATATGTGCGTAAGATAGGCTTCTCGTGTTTGGAGATCCACGCTCCGAGACAAGCGCAAGCACACACACCCCCAAGGGAAAAAAGGGGCCCCCAAAAAATATCGGCATAGTTCGAACACTGAGTGTAGGCACTGGGTGTAAACAACAAATAGTTTACAATGTCTGGGTAGCAAACAGATGGCAGAATTGGTGTCTGGTCCTCCTTATGTTTCCATTCTCCCTTGCCCCGAGTCTTATCATATGGGTCAAACCCATCAATCACAGCCAGTTTCTCCACATACCGTGCCCTTTCTGCAACTGGTAATGTACTCACATAACCAGAATTATCAGCCATCGTGTCACTTTACTCTCGCTCGTACTTTGTTTTATATTGAGAGTGCATGTACTTGGTCTTCCAATATGGCGCCTAACAAAATCTCGCAGCACGGTGACGTCATGTGAAAGGGGTCTATACTTTAACGGTTTGTGGTTGAAAAATTACTCACACCGTAAGAAAGAAAGATAGCACAATGATGACACAACTAACACAACACTAGTTTCATGTAAAGCCTCGGTCACAACCGGCCGTACCGTGCTCCTACGGCCGGTCTACATGCAAAAAACGCAAGAAACGCACGGAGGGCGCGTGTGAAACGCACGAGAGCGCGCATGTGATGTGCTGATTTTCGAGCCGCAGACCGGCCGCAGAGGTTCTTTGTCATGTCAAACAAACTCTACAGGCGCTTACGGTTTTTTTTTTCAGGTTGCAAGACAAACTTATGGCCAACGCGCGTCTTTCTCCGTAAACAAAAAAAAAAAACGCAGCGATTTGGGAAACGCCAAAAATCGCATGGCCAAAAAATCGTACGTCCGGTTGTGACCTAGGCTTAACCAAACCACAACACTCTCCGTTACATGCAAAAATAACCACACAGCCTTAGATTAATAAACTTACCCCATCAGAAAGAGAAACGGCGCCTTGCACACACCAATGCCTCCGATGGAATGTAATCCTAGAACGGTCCGTGTATCATCCGATCATTCAAGTATTCCATTCAATCTGGAAAACGAGGTTGCGGGTTTTTTTTGCTAGAAATGGTTATCTCTGATGTAAATACCGTGTGTCTGTTTGCTTCGCGGTGTTTCAGCTCCTCTGCGCTCTGTTTAACTTGCTCATTCCATAGTGAAATTACATGCCTCTATGCAGGTTAAGTAGCCATGTGTTCAGCTCGCATCATACAGCTGATTCGCGAAAAAAAAAAAAAAAGACTTAAATCATCATGTGAATGGCCCATATGGTAATTTACCCACACCCCCCAGCAGGCTACAGTCCTGACAAAAACGAGACAATTTGCAACAAAAAATGTATGCTTTTCCAACAAAACAATCTATTATCTGAAATACTGATTGCATTCTTCAAGATCTCAACTTGCACATGATGGAAAAAAACAAAAATCACAAATTTCGAAAAAAAATGCTTCTTTTGCGATTATCTCGGATTCGTTTCGGCCGACATGTGTCCCTGGATTCGGTGAGGGGTCATATATATATATATATATATATTTGTGTGTGTGTGTGTGTATATATATATATATATATATATATATATATATATATATATATATCACATCACACACCCACAAATATATCAGCATGCCTCTGTGTTTCTCTCACTGCAGAATTGTTGAAATCTACAGTAGAAGGTTGCAAGGTAACATATCTACTTTTATTAAACAACTAATTTTCTCTTACTTTCTCCTCTCTTTACTCTAGTCTTTCCATACCTTACCCCCTTTCCCTCTTTTCTTTCTCAGGACTTTCTTTCTTCATGTCTGTTGGTCATCCTTTATTTATCTATTCTTTCTTTCTTTCTTTCTTTCTTTCTTTCTTTCTTTCTTTCTTGGTCATTATCCATCCATCCCCACTCTCTCCATTTTTTCTTTTCTCAGTTTTCCCTGTCTCTCTACATCAGACTATTATTTCTATACCTTTATCTTTCCCTTTTCTATCTTTTATCTATTTTTCTGACTGTTCCTGTCTTCACATCCTGTCATTTCTCTATTGATGAATTTTTCTCATACTCTTGCTTCCTATCTCTTTTTTATCTCTCCTTCAATTTTTTTTCTTTTTTGTCTTTTTATCTTTACCTTCTCTATTTCTTTCTTTCGCCCCCTCTGTTTTGTGTTTATTTTTCTCCCTCTTTCAAACTGTGTATGTGTGTTTGTGTTCGTGTGTGTGTGTGTGTGTTCATGTTCTGTCACTCTCATGTTAATGCCCAGGTCTGTGCTGATTCTGATCAATGCATCAGCCAGAAACCTTGGCAAGGTCTGTGTGATTCCAAGGTTGTGTATTTTGTTGATTTCAGTCCAGGAGCGTCTCACTAAACAGATCGCCATTGCCATCACTGAAGCTCTACAGCCTGCCGGAGTCGGAGTGGTCATCGAGGCAACGTATGAACTCCTTTATTCTCACACAGCATGTGTCTACCTTTTTGTGCTAATTTAAATTTGTGCATAAAAAAATGAAAATATCCACCATTTGGAGCCAGGTGACCTCCAGACGGCTCCCAAGTGAAGGAAATCCTGCGTAAATGAGAGGAGAAACATAATGAAAGCAGATGCTTCCAGACTAAAGTGCTTCTTGATACAATTACACAATAAATGCCAATCCAAAGAGATGAAAACGAGGCACAAACCAGACTAGCAAACAGAAACAGACTCTGTAATGTCTCACAAGCGTGGACTGGTTGCTGGTGCTTGGGGCTTATCAGCTGACCTGAGGATGGACTGAGGATTATGGGAAGTGTACTTTGTTGTCATGATGTGTCGAGGGAAGCAGGTAATCAGGCAGGTGTGACAACATTAAAAATGTTGACCTTAAATTTGGGTCACCTTATTCAGTATTGGAAGATGTGTTCGATATTGAAGCAGAGTCTTATTAGCAACAGTGACTAAAGCGATGCTTGCTTTTAGTATATTTAGTCTTCATATACAGCATACACAGTAAGGGCTCTGATAGTTCTCTTATGCAGCTGTTTGACTTTTTCCCCCACGTGTCCCCACAGTACAAAGTTCCTCTGAATTTTGAACTTTATCCTATGATGAAACATTTCTGTCCTGGTCTCTTCCAGGATGATCCTGTCCCCATTCACAAAGCATGAGAGCTCGCTAAATGGATTAATGAGGAATGAAAAGGATGTACAGTAAATAATACGCTATGGCTTTTAGTCACCAGATCTCAGGTTATGAGAGATTTTGGAAGTTTGTTTTAGACAGCGATTAAGGAAACTGCTTTAGGACAGAAAAACGCTAAATAGAATATCGTTAAGTCAAGCTAAGGAATACAATATGATTTCTCAGTGATCTTAGGAAAATATTCGTAGTGGGCGAATGCACTTTAGTGTCACAGGTGTCTAAAATATTGGCACGAGGAAGTTCTAATTTTCTAAACTGGCGAAAAAAGATACGTTCCACAGTTTGACCTGTTGACTATTGTAACCCAGAGCCTGAGATAATCATGGCCTCAGGTACAGAAATCTAAATACATTTTGAAGCTTTAAGCAGATGGAACAGTAATCTTGAGGTATAAAATAATCCTTCAATATTGAGCTTAAATGGAGATCTGTGTTCTACAGGAAAAAGTGTGAAAGTGCTTTGTTCATGTTTTCGTTGTCCTCTCTCTCTTTGTGATAGTCACATGTGTATGGTGATGCGAGGCGTGCAGAAGATGAACAGTAAAACGGTGACGAGCACCATGCTGGGTGTTTTCCGCGAGGACCCCAAAACCAGAGACGAGTTCCTCACATTGATCCGGAGCTGAGACGACCTACCGTGTGTGTAGATCAGACACCCTTCTCCGACACATCACTCACCATCATGTTTATTCTGTATTGGCCTCTAAGGGAGGCTGTGCTGCTGTCACATGTGTTCTCCCAGAGGCAGATGTGGGAGATACCTCAGTTAAGCCATCCCTCCTAGTGTGTGTGTGTGTGTGTGTGTGTGTGTGTGTATTCACTTGAACAGGGATTCCGAGTGATGTTTCACAATTTTCCAGTGGTAAAATCAATTAAAGCTTCATGGATTCAAATTCTAAAATAGCCAACAGTGTTTATTGTTGTGGTAACATCATTTTATTATTTTTGATAAATGAGATAAAACCTTTTAACCACATATTTATTCATTCAGCAGATCCATTTATCCAAATCTGTTTATGAGCAATCCAGTCCAAGCACAGAAATGAGCTGCTGAGGGTTAACCCTCAGTTTAACCCTAAGACAGTCTTATGGTTATTTTAAACGTAAAAGCAACCACTGCCGTATTTATATCCAAAGAGCTGATCTGCATTAAAGCTGCAATATGTAACTTTTTTTTTTTTTTATGGAAAACTAGGAGTTGAATTGTTTAGTCAGGGTAGAAAAAGTGTGTCCTTGTGTAGAGGCAAACCATGTTTTGGTTGACTTAGCCAGAATTGCAGCAGTAGGGTGGCCAGTTCCTTTCTGCACCCTCACACATTCACACCTATGGACAGTTTAGTGTCACCAATTAGCCTAACCTGCATGTCTTTGGATTGTGGGGGAAACCGGAGCACCCGGAGGAAACCCATGCAGACACGGGGAGAACATGCAAACTCCACACAGAAAGGCCCCCATCAGCCACTGGGCTCGAACCCAGAACCTTCTTGCTGTGAGGTGACCGTGCTAACCACTACACCACCATGCCGCAAAAATTACATACTGCAGCTTTAATAGACAGCATTTGTGCACATGTAGTCGAGCCAAAAGAAAACCAGCCATGTACCATTTCACTGATCAAGAGTTAGTAAAACTTTTACAATACTGTGTGTAAAATGTTAAACTGATAGAGGTCAGAGATTATCATCTCATCTCATTATCTTTAGCCGCTTTATCCTGTTCTACAGGGTCGCAGGCAAGCTGGAGCCTATCCCAGCTGACTACGAGCGAAAGGCGGGGTACACCCTGGACAAGTCGCCAGGTCATCACAGGGCCGACACATAGATACAGACAACCATTCACACCTACGGTCAATTTAGAGTCACCAGTTAACCTAACCTGCATGTCTTTGGACTGTGGGGGAAACCGGAGCACCCGGAGGAAACCCACGCGGACACGGGGAGAACATGCAAACTCCGCACAGAAAGGCCCTCGCCGGCCATGTGGCTCGAACCCAGGACCTTCTTGCTGTGAGGCGACAGCGCTAACCACTACACCACCGTGCCGCCCGTCAGAGATTCTGATTTGGTTAAAACTGATCAACGCTGTGTTTCTGATTGGTTTAAATTGTGATGGCCTGAAATAATAAATGAATTTTAATCTGGACTTAAACATACAAAATGTTTCTGTATTTCAATCATTTTCTGATTAATTTTAATCACAGATCTGTGTATCCAAACTGTGCTGTAATTTTTTTGTCACGTGTCAGTGTGTGAGGTGTGTAGTTCAGTCATCACCCAAACCGTAGTAACTTTGTTCTGTGTAACTATTGAACCATGCAGCCAATGGGCTACATCGCATTATGTTGTGTACTCTGTGTATGTATGTATGTATGTATCAGGGCTTGACATTAAGGACTGCCTGATTGCCCGGGGCAAGTGAAACGTGCATTCGGGCAAGTGGGATATGCCCTCGACATGCCTGACTGGGCAAGTTGGAATGAGCATATATTTATGTTGTCAGAGGAACACAGTCCTGTGCAAAATATTTATATATATTGGGTTTTTTTTTCTATATCATCCACCTCTAGGTTTAAAAAAATAAAACACCCACAACCTACACACTAAACAATAATTTTAAACTCAAACATTATCCTGCCTATCATGATGCAGCGTGGTTTTTTTTTTCTTTAAACCTAGAGGTGGATGATATAACAAAAAAAAAAGATATATAAATATTCTCAAACACAGTACTGTTCAAAAGTCTTGGCACCCTATTGTTTTCTTCATACAAACTTTGTTATACTGTAGATTTCTATTTTATGATTTCTACATTATCGAGTAATGAACCTACAGTCTGAGAGAGTTCTAAACAAACACACTTAACTTTACAACGGCTGCATGCATGTGAAATGGAAATTAATCGACTAAGGCAGGAAAAACTATTTTGGATAAAATTGTTATTGTCCGTTACAAGTAAAAGTAACCAAATAACCAAACTTCAACTCAATGTGTGATCTTCATTTTATGTTGCAATTCACAACTGTTCTATGGTTTTCCTAAAAAAAAAGTAGTACTCGCAAAATATGGGGCAAGTGATAATATTGGGGGGCAAGTGGAACTTAAACCCCCAGGGCAAGTGGGTTTAAAAGTTAATGTCGAGCCCTGTGTGTATGTATGTATGTATGTAGGTAAGTAAGTAATAGTGTTACTTTAACCTTCTAAATGTCTGTATCAAAGGCTATCAGTGTTCATGCCTCTGCGAGGATGCTCTTCTTTTTCTCTGTTGATGAAGGACCAAAGTTTGAAGTTGCAGTTGAGATGTAAAAAAGATCTCAACTTTGATAACTATGTTGATAAATATGAACTCTCATATCAGAGCAGCAGTGATGCACACAATAGAAATCCAAGAAAATATAGATGGAAAACTGAGGCTCAAAGAAATGTTTACTATTAAAATATTTATATACAAATAAAATGTTAATAACATAAAGAGAAATTCTATTTACTCATCAGTGCACATCAGGTTTAGATGATATATTGGGACATTTTAATTTGAAATGTACCACCTAAATGTATTTGTTGTATTTTTGTGTTTCAATTATATTCAGAAGAATTAATATATAATTTTTGATGTGTGTATGCACGCGTGCGCTCACGTGCGTGTGTTCTACATAAATGTAAGTGATAAAGCGAGTACTTAACATTAGTGCTCCAGTACTATTCACGTGGCCTTCTTCACCAGGACTCACCCAGTCTTGTATATACTTCACTGTTCATTTACAGCAAACTGGTGTTAAATTAATAAGAAAATAAATTGTTTGAAAATCGATTATAACCATGCTGATTTTTTGTTGTTGTCTTTACTAGAAAGAAGCAAACCAGCTTCTTAATGGCCATCTTTGGATAGTTACAGGTTCTTTGCTTTCTAAAGGACAAATTATTATTATTATTATTATTATTATTAATTTTTCCTTTGTTTCCTGCTCTATTCACTTTTGAAGCTGAGTCCATCCCTTACACTTGGGGCTACCATGAGGGTGTGATGGGTTTATTTGATAAAGTCATTCTTATTATGTGAGCAGTTCCAAAGAGGAAGATCTTCTGCGTATCTTGATGTTACCGGGGATTTTCTTGGTGTATTTCTCCATCCCTTTCTTGACCAGACCAAGAGCTCCCATAACCACTTGTATGCATACATGTCAACCTTTGGTCAATCAAACCTGTATAACCAACCTCCAAAATCCGTATTTCCCTTATAAAATCCGTATAAGATGCAAATTAAAATAATTTACCTAAAATTTGAATGATAATTAACAATGATATATCCCAGTTACTTTTTATTCAATATTGATAACAATAAACCTTCAGAATGAATACAAAGCTCCAATGTTTGACAAAAACACAAAGTGTTATCAGCGTAGTTATGAAGGAAATACTTCGTTGTTTGGAGACAGCTTTCACCGAGCGGCTATTATGCACGAGACTTCATCTCATCTCATTATCTCTAGCCGCTTTATCCTTCTACAGGGTCGCAGGCAAGCTGGAGCCTATCCCAGCTGACTATGGGCGAAAGGCGGGGTACACCCTGGACAAGTCGCCAGGTCATCACAGGGCTCACACATAGACACAGACAACCATTCACACTCACATTCACACCTACGGTCAATTTAGAGTCACCAGTTAACCTAACCTGCATGTCTTTGGACTGTGGGGGAAACCGGAGCACCCGGAGGAAACCCACGCGGACACGGGGAGAACATGCAAACTCCACACAGAAAGGCCCTCGCCGGCCACGTGGATCGAACCCGGACCCTCTTGCTGTGAGGCGACAGCGCTAACCACTACACCACCGTGCCGCCCACAAGACTTCATATTAGCCACAAAGTCAGGAAAATCTGTTCGTAAAATTGTTATAATGACCAAATACAATGAAAAGTATTTTTCCAGTCTCACCTGTGAAAGGTAATCCCATGTGATCTCATTTGGACAGTAAACCTGTTGGTACAGTTAAACGCAGCACATGAATGAGGCATCTTTATTCTCGGCTACTGTCTAGACACTATACCAGAGACGGTTGAAGAATCTCCACTTTGCCACATCCAATATGGCGGCGAGGATGACGTATGATTCTACGCAGAAGGCGGCGTCTATGTTTATATGTCTATGACTTCACGGTTGGCGGGATTCTCGCAATGCGGTGTGCGCATGATCAAAAGTGGAACGAAGTCTCGCTACCACAAGATAACACGCAATTTCATAAGACTCTTTACTGGCTGTCTGTGGTGTACAGTATGTTTGTAAATGTTATGCGCTCTTTTATCATCGTAGGAATTGATTATAGCTCTAAATAAATAATGAAGTTTTTTTAAAGAATCCGTATAACTTTATTTATACGCCCGTATACTACATTTATTGAATCAAATCCGTATAAAATACGGACATTCCGTATAGGTTGACATGTATGTGTATGATTGTAGTCTTCTCTCAATTTCCATTTACAGATCTTTCTTTGGAGAGCTTTTCTGTTGTTTTTAGGGAGGTGTTTCTTTTGGTGGGGACAGGCATGTCAATAAGCATACAGGTTCTCTCCTTTTTTTCTCCTTCACCACTATATCTGGTCTGTTGACCTTAATTTCTTTTTATTATTATTATTATTATTTTGTAGGGTTCAATATACAGATGTTCCCCGAAGAATTCTTTAGGTTGATGATGGTAGCATCAGATTCTTGGTCTTGGTTTTACAGGAATGGAATCTGATGTGGTCTTCCGCTGCTGTAGCCCATCCCTGTCAACCTTTGACATGCTCTGTAAGATGCTTTTCTGCTCATCACAGTTGCAGAGTGGTTAATAATTTACCAAAGCTTTCCTGTTAGCACAAACCTATTCATAGTCCTCTGATCTCACTCATCTATAAGGCGTTTCCACCTGCAGAACAGGAGCACACGCAGGTCTATGGGTGTTCCTATTAAAGTAGCCAATCGTCATATCAGTGATTGTGTGTGGCAAAACGTTTCTTTTTTTTGGGGGGGTCAAATCTGGACCAGAACACTTAAATGTTCAGGGGAATATATATAGTGTGTTATTTACCAGCTGGGAGGTCCGTATCGTGAAATACTATGACCAAGGTCTTGAAAGTACTGAGCGAGGCCCTCTAGGCCGAGGTCAGTATTCAAGGCTGAGGTCATGGTATTTCACCATACGGACCGACCTTAAGCTGGTAAATAATATATTAATTTTTTTCTTTACCAAATTCTAACAGAAAACGAGAGCTCCCGAAATGGAAAACTGAGCCGAGATGAGCTGCCATTTTGAATCCTCATTCATGGCTGTAATGCAAATGGCTTCCTCCTCGGTATACAAGTGCACTTCCATGGCAGGAAAAAAAAAACCCTACATTTTGCCGCCTATTTATACAAAATTGAGTCATTCAGGATTCAGCCATGTTTTTGCTCGGTGTTAGCAAGTTACAGGTTTTTAGCTTTCTCCTGTAATGTTTTCTTTTATTTTGTCTTCCTCAGGGTAGTAAAACTCGTTTTCGCTGTGAAGACTGTCGTTATCGCTATCCATGCTGTAAAATCAATGGGTCATTCCATGCCAAATCAACAAGAGGTTATGCTCGACCATCTCAGATTTCAATGAAATTTGGAGGGCTCAGAGATACTATTAAAAGAAGTTAATCCCCAAAACGTGAGCTTCCTATCACCAATAGTTTCAGAAATACAGGCATTTGAATTTTTCGATTTTTTTGTTTTTTGCTCAAAACATACATATTTCAAAGTGCAATATAATCTTTATTATGCAAGATAGGAACCTAAAATTTTGCACAGAGACACTCAATGTCTTGTACTACAAGCTTCAACTTAGAATTTCAATGGTCATTGTATATTAGATGGTGATTTTAACAAGGAAATTAAAAAGACAAATTTGCATTTTTTGCATTTTTATCTCATTCTGGAAGCTTGCCTGTGGCAGTAATGCTTAAACTAAGAATGTTATTCAAATCTACACAGAAATATCTACCAATTTCAGTTTTACCAAGTCTCCACTATTCCTAGTTTGTCTGTAATAGGGTTTTGAAATTCGCCGATTTCTAAAACATGCCATTTTCAGTAGCAAGAAATCCAATGTGGGATAGCAGTTAGGAACTTGTAAATTTTTTTCAGTAATCCCCAAGACCCATATTTTATATTTCCAAATTTTTGTTCTGTGTCTCTCAAGTATTTTTAAACTACAGGGGTTTAAAAAAATCCATTTTCACCAAATTCGAATTTTTGATATATTTTCATATAATTGATATTTGAGGGTTAATAAATGCTTCAATAAGGCTCAAGTAGGTTAGGAGACATGTTTCTTCCTCAATTTTAAATAAAATTTCAATTAATGCTCAGTATTAATTATTTGTAAATTGATTTTAATCTAAGACTGTGTAACATTAGCAATCAATGACCAGCTATTGTGTACCGGTCAACAGCCAGCCTTATCAATATCAACACAGCACAATAGGTGACCTTTGATACCAGAACAGGTGGCTCATATCTTATAGTTTTAGAGTCTGTAAACTGCATACTTGTTCAGATAACATTATATTGCTTGGATTATATTAAATACATTGCAATACAGAGCACTGAGAAAATTTACCAATGTTATTAACTGAATGTGTTTCTTTGCAAGGATTGGATATTTTGAATAGTTGACTAGGGAATTTAATTGTAGTTGCTTTCAATTTGAGATCAGTATAAATGAGTTTGTTCTTAGACATCTAGAAATGGCTGAACTTCCTCCCTGTTCTATAGGAATTGGACTAAAGAAAGATTCTGACTGCCATAAACTAACATACAACAGAAATTGTAAGTTAAATACACTCTCTCAGTATAGTTTGGAGCAAATTTCATTAAACAGAGAACTGAACTTGAGAACATTTCAAGCACAGACACAGTATGTCTGCATCATGAGAAACTGTTTCTGATGAAATATGAAGAGCTACAGAAAAGTTGTTGTGATCCATATGAAAGGCACAAGAAAAAAGTTAAAACAGAATTACGTTCAATTCTTCCTGAAACAGCAGATTCACTTTCAAAACTGATAAAAATATTAAACCTGGACAAAAATTGTGTTCTAAATGTTCACAGAGAGTGAAAGAACATTTAAGCCAAGCAGATTCAGCAGGTTCTACAGAATCAGAACAAGACAGCATGTGTGTAGATGTGGATCCAACATACACTGGTGAGGTAGCTGAATCACTTGGCAAAAGCCTTGTGTCAATTGGTTGCTCTCCACTGAAAATTGCCAAGTATAGCCACAAACAGAAAGCTGCATATGGCAAAGTAAAGCTGCAACGAGTAGAAGATAGGTTTCTATCTTGCATAATAAAGATCACTTTGAAATATGTATGTTTTGAGCAAAATGCAAAAAAATTGAAAAATTCAAATGCCTGTATCTCTGAAACCGTTGGAGATAGGAAGCTCAAATTTTGGGGATTAACTTCTTTTAATAGTATCTCTGAGCCCTCCAAATTTCATTGAAATCTGAGATGGACGAGCATAAATTTGTCAGATATTTGACGCGGTACGCGGTGGTCCGGACTACCGTTGTGGTCCGGACCACCAAGTTCAGAAGACAAATAAATTTTAAATTTTCAGCTACTTCTTCCCCTAATTTAGAATAAATTCTTTCCTTTGCCCTTTCTTCTGTTGCTTTGTAGTCTCTAGCACATTTTTTCTTATTCCTTAGAAGCTGTTCATAACCACCCTGAGACATAATGACGAAAGTTGGTAAAATTATTTTTCACTTCCCTCGTGGCAGCTCCCGCTTTTTTACATGCGTTAGAACTGGTATCTTTTATTGCGCGTGTGTTTTACGCATGCATTTCTCTTCCGGTTTGAGAAAAAATAACAAATGATGTACGACTTTGTAAAAAAACTCGTATTAAATGACAAACACAGTATGATTTTGGTAAGTTTTTATTTATATCGTAATATAATACAGCATACGGTGAACCGGACCACAATCCAGGAAAAATAATTAATTAATGCCCTCGTTTTGTATGGAAAATACGGTGATCCGGACCACCGCGTACCGCGTCATTTGTTGATTTGGCATGGAATGACCCCAATGCTATTTTCCTGAGAAATGTGAAAATAAATGTTGACAAAAATTGCTATTATGTTTGTTGTTGTGAACAAGCGAGTTGCCAGAGGTCCATAACTGGACCCGCTCGCCAGCCAATCAGAGCACAGAATTTGATGGAAACCGAACTGCAAAAAAAAAAAGATTTATGTCGAATGGTTTCCTTATTAGAAAGGTTTCTAAGTGGAACCATTTTATGAAGCATAAGAACCCTGAAGATTTTCCATTTTCCAAAAGTTTTGAATGATTTGAGCACTCTTTATACATTAATCAAGTGTTTCTATTTTAGTTCTTACAGAAAGTGAAGCCCACTTTATGAACTCTTTTGTTTCTAAGACTAAAAAAAAAGCCTCAGGCTGCACTTGAGAAATTGCTCATGTTCACTTCTTTTCCTCACACGTTTGGTTCCACGTGCTTCTCATTAAGACTTCAGAGCCAAGTGAAAAAACAGCATGAGGATCTGCAAACGAGCTTTATGCTCAAAATCAGGTTCACAATGACTCAGCACTTTCTGATGTTTCTACACTGAGGATTTGTTTCCCACTCAATCTGACTCACCACTGAGGAGTGGTTTCATCTGGTCAAGTCCTGAAATCTGATTGGTTTAAACTGATACAAGCTTTAAATTATGATTGGTTGATATTCGTACATTAAAGTTGGATTCCATTTTGTTTATGCAGCAGTGCAGCAGGTATCATTGCCACATCATAGCTCAGGGTCCTTGGTGTGATCTTGAACACGGGTTACGGTCTCTTCAGTTTCCTCAGGGTTCTCTGGTTTCTTCCCAACCTCTAAAAAACGTGCAGTAGGTGGTTTGGTTACATTAAATTGCCCCTAGGGTGTGTGTGTGTGTGTTGTAATGCAATATACTGGCTTCCCATCCAGTATCACTTCTCAATCAATTCACTTCAGTGATCCTTTTTCAAAAGTTACTCTTTAATACTTTTTGTCTGTGGTTATTACAAAGATGTCAAGCATTGATGTCAAACACAGACCGCATGAAACAAACATTTTACCAACACACAAACGGACCTCTTTTACATACAGAACACACAGCGTTCACACTCAACATAAAGACACACACACTCAGACAAATCTGAGCATCAGATCTGAGCTGGTTCATGCTGGATTCAGACAAACTTCGCGTGTATTCGTATCTCCCTTCTTACACACGGAAGTTTCCAGGGGAAAAAATACTTCTTTACTGAAGCCGAAATGCTCAGCTGCAGACTCAATTCTCAGTATTTAACTGAGGTATTTCTTGCCGTCTTCTTTAAGGTAGCGATTAGTGTACTTCTCACAGGAGAAGAAAAAAAATAAATTGAGAAAGTTCATGTCAAGTTGCAGCGTTTGTTTGAAAACATACATGTACAAAATTACAAGACATTCCATTTACTCGCAAACATGACAATTACAAATATATATATAATATATACACACATCTGATTGTTTTACAGACAGGTATAATTCATATAACTTCATATCAGCATTGAAAGTACCGAAGCAGTACTGAAGTGTTTATCTGACAGACAAGGCCAACAAAAGGACATGCTCCTTAAAAAAAAAAAAACCCAACAAGTTGTACAGGTTTTTTTTTTTCCTCAGTCAATGCTTCCAGCTTTGTTATTAACCACTACATATTTAAATCCATATAAAATCCTTTACATTTCAGCTAACTATCTGAGTCCAAAAGAAAAAAAAAAGAGAGAGAGAGAGAAAAGGCACTGCCATTTGTTATTCTAAATACAACTTCCCAACCTCACATGCATTTTAAAATATAAATTACTTTTTTGAGTAAATTTTCCTTTTTTTTACTTTTTAAACATATGATGTTCTTTTAAAATATATATATATATGTATATAATATATATGTAAGCCTGCAGTCAATACAGGACATCGGCTCTTGAAGATAATTAAAGGACACAGTAAAGCGGTATAAGATACAGTATAGATGCAGGTTTTTTCCTTAAAAAAAAAGAAAGATAATTACGCAATATGACTAACGAACAGAGCCAGTATAAAAAAAATTCAAACACTTTGGAATATCTTTCTCTTTGACCTTTTGGTTGCAGTCGTGCTTTGGGTGCAGTTACAGATGAACACAAAATTACGCTGTATCAGCTGTATGCTGGGTTGCCCGTTTATTAGGTACACCTACTTTCACTCGTATTCTCAGTACTGAACTGGTACGAGTGATGGAGGTGTATGTAATAAACTTGTGTGTGTGGCTTTGTGTTTTATTGTTTGTACAGAGAGCACTCTTTTTTGTTTTGATGATGACGTGACTGCGCACGAGCATTTTCATTTTAACAGCCGATTTCTGGTTACAAACTGCTTTGCAGGTTCATGCTGGTTTTCTTCCAACAAGAGATTTTAGACATCTTTTGGCAGACTGACGGTTTTATAGCTACATTTGCTGTACAATTTAACAACTGGCTCGTCACAGAACAATCTTTGTAGGCAGATGCCGAGGCAAGATTAGGAAGTAGGTTAAATAAAAAGTAAAATATGCTAGTATTTTTGTTTTCTTAAAAAAATAAACACAGATTCTTCATCATTTTTGGTAGAATTCAGCCACACCAACATCCTAAGTGTTCTCCAAGACCGCCACACATATACTTATCCACATTGTTACGTATTTCCCCAACAGCGTAAAGTGTGTATGAAACTATTTCTGAAGCTCCCAGCATCATCTCGTGCTGAGGCGACCGTGCACTGCCACACGACTGCAAAAAGCATCTGAGAAGTCAACTTTGTGTTCATCATCTACAATGATGTGTTCAAATGCCGAGGCCTAAACTCCAACACTGCGCTATACAGCATGCGATCGGCCATCGGTATCCCAGAGCGAGCAATTTACATGACAAAACAAATCAGCAAATAAAGAACAAAATCAAATAAGGACTATAAAATACAGGGTTTTTTTTTTTTTTTAGATACAGACCAAAAAAAAAAGAAAAAAGATATGAGATGTACTTATGGTTACCAGCCATAGCGAGTTAATACATACGGTATCTTAAATAATACATCTAATGAATACAATAACCTCTGCAACAATAATAGAAAAAAAAAGAATGAATAAATAATCATTTGAATCTGCTAATAGGGTTCGTTCAAATGGCAGTGTTGAGTGGCTATTACACAAACACACTGCTCGCATGAGACCCCCACACACAAAGCCTCTTGCGTTTGAAGAGCAGACGCTTGCATGCTTTTATAAAACATCTTTCATATGTAGGAAAAAAGCCTACTAGTTCAGAACAGCATAACTTGTAACGAATGATCTCAGGTGTCACTGAATGCATTTCACCTTTAAAGCGCTATTATATGACACACAAAATGGAGGCATTCTCTGAGGCGGCTTTTTAACCGTGTGTGTGTAGTGATAGTCCATGCTCTGCCCCATCTTTTTCAACTCACAGTAAGAGTATCATTCTTAGGGAACATAGCAAAGTGCCTCATTCTGTGCTTTCAAGTACAAGTCTCTAGAGAACAAGAGTAGAAATTTCTCAGGCGTGTGATTGTGTTTCAAAGGACATTTACTGTTTAATTATTCATATCAGTCACAGTTGACGTTATCTTAAAGGGATTGGTGTGCTTTCTGAGAGAAATCAGACCTAATTAAGCACTAAGAAGGTGAAGCTTCGAGACTGTTGAGATTGCTAGCTAGCTAGCTACTCACTGCTAAAATTCTGAGGAAAAATTCTGTGAATTAGGAAAATTATCACAGAAAAAAAATATGCATCAGCTCTTCTTCTGATTCATAAAACCCACCTTGTGTCTTTCAGACCTATGAGAAGTTTCTAAAGGAAAAATATATATTTGTAGTGTTAGCTAATTAACATGCAACAGTGTCAGCTAACTTTGCTAACTACTTAGACACAAGGTAAACTTTTAGTCACCAGGCCTGCCCTCTTTTCTGACTAGCATAGTGTAAACTAAACACAATAAAACAGCTAGTTATATATTTAACTAATTGCTAGCTAAACTTAAGGATTCACTAACACTCACAAGCTAGCTTAGACAGACTGCTAGTTAACTAGTCAACATGAAGGCTGCTACCTATTTAGCAAAGCTAACACTAAGCAGCTTTAAGAACTTTCAGTCACTGTCATGTCTTATTAAATCACCTCCAACAGTTTTTAAAGACCTATACATTGAGAAAACGGCCACTTTTGTTCAGCAGAGACCCTTTACTCAGCACTTTGGACTATTTCTTTGCTTGTCTCACTTTGCTAATGCGTGACAGCATCTTTGGACGTGCTCTAGCTTGAAGTGCGGCTGTGTGTGAAGGCAGTAGCCTGTAACTCGATTTCATAACTCTGGTATTGTAGCGTATTGTTGGCAGTGAAGAGCTAAAAGCGTACACACAATCTGTGATTCATGATCGGGGTGCATGGGATAAACTTAGTTGATCGTATTTCCTAAATGGGTCATTTAAACCACCATGACCTGAACAGGATAAAACACGCACTTATTAAACATTAATGATTAAATCCACAAGAACATGCACTCATCTCATCTCATCATCTCTAGCCGCTTTATCCTTCTACAGGGTCGCAGGCAAGCTGGAGCCTATCCCAGCTGACTACGGGCGAAAGGCGGGGTACACCCTGGACAAGTCGCCAGGTCATCACAGGGCTGACACATAGACACAGACAACCATTCACACTCACATTCACACCTACGGTCAATTTAGAGTCACCAGTTAACCTAACCTGCATGTCTTTGGACTGTGGGGGAAACCGGAGCACCCGGAGGAAACCCACGGGGAGAACATGCAAACTCCACACAGAAAGGCCCTCGCCGGACCCGGGGTTCGAACCCAGGACCTTCTTGCTGTGAGGCGACAGCGCTAACCACTACACCACCGTGCCGCCCGAACATGCACTCATATTAACAAATATTTCTTTGTCATGCAAATTTTGTACCTATGGAGCCCCCTAATGGTCATGGGGAGAATTTATTTTAGCTAATTTTGCATTCTCTTGTGCGTTAACCCTCACCACCCTTATTTCTCATCATCTCATCTCATTATCTCTAGCCGCTTTATCCTTCTACAGGGTCGCAGGCAAGCTGGAGCCTATCCCAGCTGACTACGGGCGAAAGGCGGGGTACACCCTGGACAAGTCGCCAGGTCATCACAGGGCTGACACATAGACACAGACAACCATTCACACTCACATTCACACCTACGGTCAATTTAGAGTCACCAGTTAACCTAACCTGCATGTCTTTGGACTGTGGGGGAAACCGGAGCACCCGGAGGAAACCCACGCGGACACGGGGAGAACATGCAAACTCCACACAGAAAGGCCCTCGCCGGCCCCGGGGCTCGAACCCGGACCTTCTTGCTGTGAGGCGACAGCGCTAACCACTACACCACCGTGCCGCCACCCTTATTTCTAAGGAACACAAATTTAAGTATTCTGAGAGAACACAAAAGTAGACCAAAAAATCCATATGTATCTGACTGCCCGCTCCTGCCTGCATGAGTGCTGACTGCAAAGTCATCTGAAATTTTTATAACACTTTTATTGTGCATGGCATTTTCCTATGTCTTGCAAGAACAATGTCATGCAGACGAGATGTGATCATTTTGATGTGCTGAGGGTCGCTTTTCTCCATTTTGGGACTGTTTTTCTCCAGAAACAACTGAACGTGAGGAGCTTTAACTCATTACCAAAACTATGGAACCACGCCACACCAAGATGGCAACGTGCAGAAAACATCGTGACACTGCATCAACCTTGGAGAGTTTTGAGTCGCAGGGATGCAATTTGTGGTTGACATTCGCGAATAGATCCGTGAAACAAAAGACATGTACATCTTTTCTCTGTTACTGCTTTTGTGTTCTCTTTTCTTTCTCTGCAAGATCAAAACATTAGGTGTATAACTCCATACTCACTACCATAGAGTCGAGCCCATGCATTCTAAGGCTAAGATAGCTAAGCACTAGCTAGAATGACTTAGTTATTCTTAGTTTGTCACATCATCTAACCTATCTTGCAGTTGCACTCACTAGGCAGGCTTTCCTTTTCTTTTCCGCCGGCTTTTAACTGACGGGAGAGCGGAGTCCACCATGTTTGCCCATGCCGACTTGTTTTGGTTAAAAGTAGGTCAAACATACCCAATGGCGGTCACGTGATATTGCTGCTCACTTGCTTCAGCAATCTCCGGAATCGTAAAATGCAGGACGATTTGTATCACGGCAAAACATTTACACATCAGATACAAGGTGTGTGTGCAGCAGCGCAACATCTCGAAACTCCAACAGCAATACAAATAGAACAATTTAACCAGAATTCAACTTTGCAGTCAGCATCTTTTAAAAAAAAATGCTTGTAGTTTTTTGTTTGCAAGGGATCCCAGCCCCAGTGCACACCCCTCATTCATGATCTACTTTGTGTGCTCCAGCACGCTTTGCCCAATCTATTGCACGTAAGAGTGTTTGCCTTCAATAGTTCAGCGTTTCACAGCACTGAGTGCACTTTCTTATATTAGTTAAAAAAAGAAACAATTATGGCACACAAAACTCTACCAACCCTCATTTTAAGGGCTTTAAACTGCTCCAAAAATCAACAATCTGTATAGATTCCTAATCAATGTTCTATTCCATGCAGAAAATCAAACAGCTACTCAAAGAGGCTGAGATTCACAAAGTTCAACTGAAAAGCTTATTCCACACTGTAAACCTACAAATGTGATATGCTAACAGACTACCTGACATTAAGACAACACTAGGGGAAAGAAATAATAATAATAATAAAAAAACAACTAATTTCCTTGTAGTGCTAACTAAAGCTGAGCATAAATTCATCTTAGCATTTTGCTTCTGAAACGTTTCAAATGCAAGAGCATGTTGAATCTGTCTTGATAATTGTTATCTTCAAGTCTTCATACAGTGAGTCTTTCCATGAATGAACTGAAATGTGTGTCAGTTTTAACACTGAGAAATTGGTGACATATTGGTTTATAAATAAAGGTTATCTGTAACGTTTAGTATCACTGTGCTCTCAGTCTGACTTTAGCTGAGCGTACAACTGCTAATTTGCTATTTTTTAAATGTTTCCTGGTTACACTGGGGTAAATAATTTTTAGTTTTCGCCCACAAACCATCAACACATCAGTGTGTTTTCTGACAGATGCCCAAATGTCCATGTGAAGGCACATGACTATGTTACACCATTTGGCCACCAGGTGGAGCTACATATTTGGGTACGTTTCCTCCAGTTACTCCAGCATGAGGATATTATTACTCAAAGCTCTCTAAACCCTCGCTAATGGACACATGTATTTATTTACAATCCGAGCATATAGCTGAGAATATAAGCACGGCCCCAGACGAGCAGTGGTCCAGTGTAGCCTTTTACATGACTCTCACTTTCTGTTCATCTTCTTCAAAGACATTCAAATACAAACACGATCAAAATCAGGAACATCTATCAAATAAGATTTCAAGCAGGAAACCTTGCCAAGTATCTCTTTCCATTCTGAACAACACATCCAGCTTTGCCTGACTTACCACATGCCTTCGTCCACTTCCCTTGACGTCCAAATCCATTTACGACATTCCTTCCCCCCTCGTTTTACCTCATATCCTCCACATGCATACATCACTTCCCTTTCCTCCTTTGCTCTCTCTCTCTCGCTCACATTCTCATTCCTTCCTCTTCTCTTCTCTCTGGCCACTGCTGCTCTGACTCTCCAAATCTTCACAAAACAGCTTCCCAAATGGCCAGGAAATTCCCAAATCAATCCGAGAAAAACAAAAACCTTGTAAACTAATGCTGGAAGTTGCTGCTGAAGATGATAACTGATAGATGTGTGTAAACAACTTGGTTTGGTGACTCCATGCAAGTTATGATCAGCCCCTGGCTTGTAGTGTATGTTTGTTGATTACTGGCTGTTTTTGGTTTCGACGCACAGCGAGAGAGCTTCACCATCCTTACGTCTCATGGATCTCTCCATCTTCTGTTCTCTTCTCCACGTTCACCAAACACCATACAGCACCTCTGATCAGTTTTATGTTGTTTTTTTTTTATTTGTTCTCTTTTTATCTCCCAAAAATATCCAATGCCTAACGTGTAAAAAAAAAAAGTAGTCACGGCAACAGCGATGATGATATCGATGATGATGATGGGAGCTGGTCAATTGCAGCACACTTTCAGAAGAAGGTGTATGGTAGCAGGTAAGCCACACCCACCAGCCATTACTTCCACTACCATTGACTGTGTTGGTTAGATGAGCAAGTGGGTGAAGTTTAAGGACAAAGCAGGTGTATGCTGCACAAATGGCCCTTGTTCCACCGTCTCTTCAATTCATGGTTAGCGCTGCCTCCTTTTCGTGCTCTTCTTCAGATAGTGGACGTCCGATCAACACCATCTACAAACACATGATGAAGAACATTCATGACTCAGTTATTCATTATTACACTGTTGGAATCATAATAACACTCTGCCTGTAAGTCCCAGTGAAGGAGGTGTGGCCTCTGTGCTTGTCAGTATCAGTGAAGGAGGCGTGGCCTCTGCACCTGTCAGCCCTAGGAAAGGAGGTGTGGCCTCTGAGCTTTTAATGCCAAACAAATCTTTTGTTTCAGAAGGGTGCCACATAAATAAAACGATTATTATTATTATTATTATTATTATTATTATTATTAAAAAGCCTTCTAAAAACTCTTTTCTGGACCAAATGTATATAAAGCATGTAGGCATGTCCAATATCCATCATAAAATATCAGAAAGGCAGCACATAAATAAAATGAATTATGATCATTCGTAGAAAGTGCAGTGGGGAAATACTCTGGGGGGATGGGGGTAAGTTTTGGCTGAGCGTGGACCAGGAACACAGCCAGCTCTGTGGGCAGTGGCTTGGGCATTCCTGAGCTCACCGCAGTGCCTTACTGTGCTCCAAACACACAAAGCTGCACTTGTCCGGCCACTGAGGGTCTCTGTCTCCGTTCTGCTCCTAAAAAACGCACACACCCTCTTTATGTGAAGGGAAAACTCCACTTTATATGGGAACGGTCACCTTTTTTCCCCCGCAGCCTAAAGTCACACCCTGAGCAGTGGGGTTATTCAGCAGTCTGATGGATTTGCTGCGTTTTGTTGTGGCTGCTGCTCGAAGCTTGGGTTACGTCGGTGAGGAGTAACTGAGGAGCTTTGCTTGAAAAGTCTCAGAGACGGAAAAGTACATTCTTGCTCTGTCCAAAAGCTACAGTGTAATTTTCCCCTGCAGCTCACCGCCGACGGTGGAAGCATGGCTGCAGTGTTTGACCTAATTAAGGAGGATGCTGTTTCAGACATTTCGCCGATAAAGAACGCTTTCTGAGTGTGCTTTACAGCATAACGAGCCAGTATTCACTGCTACCTCAAACCATGTTTGTTCACACTCCAAACTCTTTGCATTTGAAGCCAAAGCACAAAATGTACCCTTCCAGTGTTTCCATTGCCTTACAGGAGCGCTGCCTTAAAGGCACAGGGGGAAATACTCATTCTGGACTGAACGAAAAAGTACACCATTTTCCATTTACCACAAATTGAGAATTGAATCAATTAGGACTAAGATTTTCTTTCTTTCTTTTTTTTCTTTTTGTGTGTTTGTGTGTGTGAAGTTTATCTCTAGGTTTTACACTAATGTAGCGAACAAGAAAAGGATGGTCTCAAGCCCTGTCCACATTATTTTAAAAAATACAGGGTTTTTTTGAAAAGGTTGTTTCAATCCTGTCCACAAGACCAACGTTTTCAGAAATATTTGTGTCCACACAAAAACGTAATAATAATAATAAAAATTTGAAAATGCTCATGAGCATGCCACTCCATCAAGTGGCGAGAGTAAACTCCACTGACTTGGAAAATTCAAAGAAAACGTCCCCTCAACTCAGGTACTCAAGATGATCTCCTCAACTCAGCTCTCGGTTCCTTTGAGTTCAGCAAATGATGTCAAATCAACATGGCTGCTCACAGCAGCACAAATAAAGTAGTATTTCTTACCTTTACACGAGTTATACTGTATATACAAGTATTTTCTTTTGACATACAGACTTATTCACTTGTTAAATCTGTTACATCAGTCATCACAGACAGCTGCTTAGGGTTAAGGTTACTGTTCACAAAAGACGAACAGGGAAGCATCCATATTTTTTCCCTACTTTGTAGCTTGAATACACAGAGGTCGAAAATGACGCACTCCAACTTCCCGCTTCTGAGGCGGGCCGAATGCACCATTGTCTAGTACACAGACCACAAAGTAAGAAACTAATCAGCCACTATTCCTAGCACATGCGAACCACAATGGGCATGTCCACATTTTCGAAAACAACCACTTATCTGGTCCACGCAAACACAGCGAGAATGGAGTTTTCAAAAGATATTCATATCTGTCTGGTTGTTGCATTAGTAATTATTAGTATATAACAATTTCATAAAATACTAACATATTGGAAATATATTACTATACACCCTAACCCTAATCATAACCCTTGTAAATCAGAACGCCCATATATGAATCTTGTGACATCTCGCTCCGCCCACATCCCCGCCCCATCCCAATCCCAAACAGGCTGCAGTGATGAGTACTTGGTTACATGAGACTCAAGAGGAAATCTTTTCTGTGCCTGATGAGATTTGGAAGAAAATATATTTTTGATTTGATTCTTATGACAATGAACTGTGGATGCTGATTGAAAGGAAAAAAAACAGATAGCAAGTAGACCATTGCTTTATTTTGTCGCACTGGAGATTACAATTTTAAAAACTATGATTTTAACAATAACGTAGTTAACTACAGCCCCAATTTCAAAAAAGTTGGGACACAGTGTATAACATAAATAAAAACAGAATGTGAAGATTTGCAAATCATGGCAACCCGATATTTCATTGAAAATAGTACAAAGACAACATATTAAATGTTGAAACAGAAATGTTATTTTTTTTAAAAATATATGCTCATTTTGAGGGGCGGCACGGTGGTGCAGTGGTTAACGCTGTCGCCTCACAGCAAGAAGGTCCGGGTTCGAGCCCCGTGGCCGGCGAGGGCCTTTCTGTGCGGAGTTTGCATGTTCTCCCTGTGTCCGCGTGGGTTTCCTCCGGGTGCTCCGGTTTCCCCCACAGTCCAAAGACATGCAGTTTAGGTTAACTGGTGACTCTAAATTGACCGTAGGTGTGAATGTGAGTGTGAATGGTTGTCTGTGTCTATGTGTCAGCCCTGTGATGACCTGGCGACTTGTCCAGGGTGTACCCTGCCTTTCGCCCATAGTCAGCTGGGATAGGCTCCAGCTTGCCTGCGACCCTGTAGAAGGATAAAGCGGCTAGAGATAATGGGATGAGATGAGATGCTCATTTTGAATTTGATGTCAGAAACACATTTTAGAAAAGTTGGGACGGGGCAACAAAAGACTGAAAAAGCTGTGTCATGCAAAAAAAAAAAAAGAAAAAAAAGAATTTGGTTAATTGGCAACAGGTGAGTAATGTGATTGGAGATAAAAAGAGCATCCCAGATAGGCAGAGTCTCTCAGAAGTAAAGATGAGGATGGGTTCACCGCTCTGTGAAAGACTGTGTGGGCAAACAGTGCAACAATTTAAGAATAACGTTCCTCAATATAAAATTGCAAAGAATTTGGGGATCACGGCGGCACAGTGGTGTAGTGGTTAGCGCTGTCGCCTCACAGCAAGAAGGTCCTGGGTTCGAGCCCCGTGGCCGGCGAGGGCCTTTCTGTGTGGAGTTTGCATGTTCTCCCCGTGTCCACGTGGGTTTCCTCCGGGTGCTCCGGTTTCCCCCACAGTCCAAAGACATGCAGGTTAGGTTAACTGGTGACTCTAAATTGACCGTAGGTGTGAATGTGAGTGTGAATGGTTGTCTGTGTCAGCCCTGCGATGACCTGGCGACTTGTCTAGGGTGTACCCCGCCTTTCGCCCGTAGTCAGCTGGGATGGGCTCCAGCTTGCCTGCGACCCTGTAGAAGGATAAAGCGGCTAGAGATAATGAGATGAGATGAGATGAATTTGGGGATCACATCATCTATGGTACATATCATTAAAAGGTTCAGAGAATCTGGAGAAATCTCTGTATGTAAGAGACAAGGCTGAAAACTGACATTGGATGCCTGTGATCTTCAGGCAACACTGCATTAAAAGCAGACGTGTCTGTAGTGAAAATCACTGTATGGGCTCAGGAACACTTCAGAAAACCATCATCTGTGAAAACAGTTCATTACTGCATCCACAACTGCAAGTTAAAACCAGATATAAACAATATCCAGAAACACCGACACCTTCTCTGGGCCCGAGCTCTTTTATGATGGACTGAGGTGAAGTGGAAAATTGTCCCAAGGTCTGACGAATCAAAAGTAGAAATTATTTTTAGAAATCATAGACATCACGTCCTCCAGGTTAAAGAGGAGAGGGACCATCCGGCTTGTTATCATTACACAGTTCAAAAGTCAGCATCTGTGATGGTATGAGGGTGCATTTGTGCATGACATGGGTAGCAGGGCGGCCTGGTGGTGTAGTGGTTAGCACTGTCGTCTCACAGCAAGAAGGTTCTGGGTTCGAGCCCAGTGGTCAATGGGGGCCTTTCTGTGTGGAGTTTGCGTGTTCTCCCCGTGTCTGCGTGGGTGTGCTCCGGTTTCCCCCACAGTCCAAAGACATGCAGGTTAGGCTAATTAATGGCTCTAAATTGACCATAGGTATTAACGTGAGCATGAATGTTTGTGTGTCTCTATGTGTCAGCCCTGCAATGATCTGGCGACTTGTCCAGGGTGTACCCCACCTCTCGCCCATAGTCAGCTGGGATAGGCTCCAGCTTGCCTGCAACCCTGCACAGGATAAGCGGTTACGGATAATGGATAGAGGGATGGACAGGGGTAGCTTGTACATCTGGCAATGCATCATTAATACTGAATGATATATACACGTTTCAGAGCAATATGCTGCCATCCAGACAAAATCTTTTTCAGTGAAGGCTTTCCTTCTTTCAGCAAGACTAATATCCCTTTTCCACCAAATCAGTTCCAGGGCTGGTTCGGAGCCAGTGCTGGTGCTGGTTCACAACTCGTTCAACTTGCGAGCCAGCTGAGAACCAGCTTGCTTTTCCATCGCTCACGGTGCTAAGAGAAGACACGTCATTACGTTGCTGTATACGTCAGTTACGTCGTTGTATACGTCATTACGTCGCTGTATACGTCTGTTACGTCGCTACGTTTGCATAAACCTTGGCGCGAATATCGAAGCAAAAACAACGCGGAAGAAGCAGCAGCAACAACAACAATAATAATAATAATGGATGACTTCGTGTTTGTACAGCTGCTGCTTCTCATCGCTTAAAAATGGCGATCTTTCGCGGTCTTGTTATTGTTGTCGGTCTTAAAGGGATAGTTCGGGATTTTTGACATGAATCTGTATGGCATCCCCATCAATAGTGTCATGCAAATACACTGACTCACCCCTGACAGCATCCTGTGAGTCCAGTTCTTGTCCAGTTTTGGTCCAGACGAAAGTAGTCCGGCAAGTTTGTTGGGGTCACGAAAGTAAAACGTCTTTCGTCTCAAAACAGTATGTGTTCAAAAGAGTGATATATTTGCATCACAAAACCGTTGCCAAATAAAAAGTCAGACCTCGAAATCGCTAGGCACTATTTTCTCTCCCTTCTTATCACTGCGCGCTGCCAGCTTCATCCAGCTGCGGCTCCAGCTTCAAGGATAAGCTGGAGCCGCATAAGTAGGAGTCCCGGCGGGTGGTTTGTATTCGATTCGTTTATATCCCGACCTTGTCAGCTGTCACTTTTATGTTCATGGACCCGGTAAGCTGGTAAATAATATATATATTTTTTTTCTTTACCAAATTCTAACAGAAAACGAGAGCGCCCGAAAGGGAAAACCGAGCCGCCTCACGGCTGTAATGCAAATTGCTTTCCTCCTCAGTATACAAGTGCGCTTCCATGGCAGGGAAAAAGAAACTACCACTGCTGCCTATGTAGTGCCCTATTTATACAAATAGGAGTCATTCAGGATTCAGCCATGTTTTTGCTCCGTGTCATGGCTGAATCCTGAATGACTCCTATTTGTGGAAAAGGGGCATATGCCAAACCGCTTTCTGCATATATTAAAACTGCATGGCTCCATAGTAAAAGAGTCCGGGTGCTAAACTGGCCTGCCTGGAGTCCAGATCTATCTCCCATTTAAAACATTTGGCACATTATGAAGTGCAAAATACGACAAAGGAGACCCCGAACTGTTGAGTAACTGAAATTGTATATCAGACAAGAATGGGACAACATTTCTCTTTCAAAACTACAGCAATTGGTCTCCTCAGTTCCCAAATGTTGAGTGTTGTTAAAAGTAGGGTGATGCAATACAGTGGTAAATATGCCCCTGTCCCAACATTTTTGAAATGTGTTGCTGACGTCAAATTCAAAATGAGCATATATTTTTCAAAAAACAATAAAATTTCTTAGTCGCAACATTTGATATGTTTTCTTTGTACTATTTTCAATGAAATATAGGGTTTCCATGATTTGCAAATCTTCACATTCTGCTTTTATTTACAGTTTACACAGCGTCTCAACTTTTTTGGAATTGGGGTTGTATAATGGTGTTTATTAGAAAAACCAGATGAGATATCTTTAAAACCGAATTAAACAATGACTTAACATGCTAGTTCAGTGCAGCATAGCTTACACACACACAGGCCACTTTATTAGGTACACCTGTTCAACTACTCACTAACGCAAGTATCTAAATCAGCCAATCACATGGCAGCAACTAAATTCATTTAGGCATGTAGAAGTGGTCGAGAAAGGTGATTTAAATGACTTTGAACATGGTATGTTTGTTGGTGCCAGACAGGCTGGTCTGAGTATTTCAGAAACTACTGAGCTACTGGGATTTTCACACACAACCATCTCTCAGGTTTACAGAGAATGGTCTGAAAGAGAGAAAATATCCAGTGAGCGGCAGTTCACTGGGTAAAAATGCCTTGTTGATGTTGGAAGTCGGAGGAGAATGGCCAGACCAGTTCGAGATGATAGAAAGGAAAGAGTAACTCAAATAACCACTCGTTACAACCAAGGTATGCAGAAGACCATCTCCGAATGCACAACATGTTGAACCTTGAAGCAGATGGACTCCAGCAACAGAAGACCACACCAGGTGCCATTTCTGTCAGCTAAGAACAGGAAACTGACACTTCGTTTACACGTAGCCAGGTATTTATGAAAACGGGTATCTTCTCCTCCCCGTACTAGAAAATAATTCGGTTTACACAATGCTCAAAAACAGCCAGGGAAGGCTGTCAAAAACATGTCAAACAAATAGAAAGCCAACCAGAGATCTGAAAGCCAAGGAGGAGGGACCGTCAGATCACAATGCTAAAACTCTGTTTTCCCCATAACACGGAGAAAACTCCGTTTTCCACTATTTACACGCAGGCATGAAAACGGAGTTTTCACAAATCCCCACTTTGCCTGGAGTTTTTGAAAGCAGCCGTTTTCAGTGACTGAAACCTCCATTTACGTGTAAATGATGGGTGCAACCGCATAAATAAATATCCATTTTTATAGATACCCGGCTACGTGTAAACGGGGTCCGAGGCTACAATTCACACGCGACAATCTGATGAGTCTCGATTTTTGCTCGGATGATAGGGTCAGAATTTGGCGTAAACAACATGAAAGCATAGATCAATCCTGCCTTGTATCAATGGTTCAGACTGGTGGTGGTGGTGTCATGGTGTGTGGGATATTTTCTTGGCACACTTTGGGCCCCTTGGTACCAATTGAGCATCATTAAAACGTCACAGCCTACATGAGTATTGTTGCTGATCATGTCCATCCCTTTATGACCACAGTGTATGCATCTTCCCATGGCTACTTTTAGCAGGATAATGCGCCATGTCACAATCAGATAATCATTTTATCTTGATTATCTTGTCATAATCATTGCAAGCCAAAATCGTATTGAAAATAAAATTTGATTGATCACCCAGCCCTATCATAAGCATCAGTATATCTATGCACACACAGACACCTTATATAGTGCAATATGTGATCTCATTCTTGTAAACTTCAGAGAAATAAGGACAGTGGAGTGTATGAACAGGAACTGATTTACCTTCTAGAGCGTGTTCAGTCATACTGCGGCACAGAGACTCCAATCGATTATTGATGTCTGGCTCTGTCACAGGAACCTGCAGGTCTGCAAACAAACATCACAAACATGACACAGGTGGTAGTTAGTAAAGGAACCGTCAAGCAGAAAAATGTAATCATGATAGTAGTGTTGAGTTCTCAAATCTGATTGGTCAGAAGGTGTCGATCCTTGGACATTCCACTTAATCTAAGATCAAATGCTTGCTGGCCGTGCTGTGAAAATTGTGCATGCAGATGCTCATCTGAGTTTCCATATCTGTCATTGCTTAACTCTTGAATATTTTCTATCGTGAATAGTATGATTAAATAGCTTATAATCTCTGCTTTCTAAATAAATTAGATCTTGTTAAGATCTGTTCAGTACTTTGGGAGGTTGAAGTTGGTAGAACAGAGTGTATTTTTTGCTTGCGTGATGTTGGGAAACTCCCGGTGATTTTTGAGTCACGGGAAATCGGTCAGGCTCTCTCACTTCTCATCAGTTTCTGACTGGATTACTCGTGAATATCAATCAGATACCTTTTATAGGGATGTTCTCTCGCTCTCACTGTTTCTGATGAAGCATTCAGCAAAATTTTCCGTCAGCTAATTTTGATGTTATGCTTCACAGAAGACTTTGAAGTGAGTTTTCATAGCTTTACCTACTTATTTAAAAAAAAACCGGATTCCTGTCAATAAATAACTATTTTAGAATATAACTGTAGTTGTATCGATGAAAAATATTGAGATCTTAGTGGGCAGAATGATATTTTAAAAAACTGGAAGTCAAAAATGCGAGTGTCAATTTCAGTTCAATTAATTGGAACTGTTTACTGGATGCGGCTCACACAGTTTTTTTGAGGTTAGCCTTGAAAGCTGTGAATATTATCATTTATATTCTTTAATATAAACACTAGTAGGCCCTACTTTGGAGAAATACAAAGGCCTACAGAGCACAAAGAGAGTATTAGAAATAATCTTTTATTACTTTTTTATTGAGTCTACTGATTTAACATTTTTACCTAATTAGCATAATTAATGCTAACTGCATACTAATTTACATAGTTTTACCATGTTATCCTAATACATAATATTACGTCAGTTTGCTAAAAATTAAGCCGTTTTTTTCAATCTTTGATTTGCAATATTTCAAGAACAGATAAACATTTTAATTCTGTAAAAAGTATGTTGTTCAGCATTCAATTCTGAATTCACTGAGATCAGTTTCAAGCAATTTGAATTTTCACCTGATATGCCAAAGAATAATAAATGACGAAATGCGTAATCACTGATATGATGAAATTTTCTGTAAGGAGACGTTTATGGAAGTACTTTGTAACAGTCAGTAGGTTTTCTATTACAGGAGCACCAAGAAGTTCATTTCACTATTTTCACAACACTAAAGGTAGCTTATAAATGGATAAGAAGTCTGACATGCTGTTCTTCAAGTATATGCTTTTAGTGGAAAAACTATTTTGTGGTGGTGGTAGCACACTTTGTGTTCTATTCCTTACTTATTTAACAGCACCCATTAAACAACAAAACATTTGATTCCTTTTCAGCTAAATTCATTTATTATTGAAAGAGTCTCTAATGTTCACTGTACATGCTCAGTATATCAGATATCAAATAGCAGCACTATCTACTCAATATTGTATTATTTATAAGATTCATCTAGAGAAAATAAGTGATTGTTGTTTTTGTATTGTATTTTAAAGGCTTTTGACAGAGTGTGCATTTGATGTCCTCTTTATTTACACCAAGATAAAAGTATTGGCACCCACTACTTTACTTGCTCACAGTGATGTAAATAATCCTGATGGAATAAAGCTTAAATACCCTTTCTCTGTGTCCGAGGGCAAACCTGATTATAAATAAATATGGGGGGGGGGTTTACACACTATTAACATCACCTTTTTAGTTCATTATTACAAATACGAACATTTTTTTCATGTGCTGTCCTACTGAGGGTTATCAGTGCTGGAGAATTTGCTCTGTGCAATATGTGAGCTGCAATAAGACACTAAACCACGTCATCCATGTTAGTGTTAAACACTCAGGCTTAGGCTGAGTCAGCACTGCCGGGGTCTTCACAAATCCCTAACAGGGACACACAGCTGAGTCAAGCAGGGACTGAGGGATGCAGTGCATACTCCATGTGCTATTTTTAGGTACTAAATCCTCTGAGGCTCCTCCACATGCTCACACACACACACCCTCCGTCCATGTCACAGTTTAACCCTGTATTCCTCACTTTAATAGATCCTATTTAATCATTTGACTTGTCTCTAGGTGGTAAATTTGCCAGTCACTTTCCGGTCGTTGTTTTAGACTCAAAGAAAGTGAGAGAGATAAAAAAAAAGGCAAGAAGGAAAGGAGAGAGAAAGAAAAAGGAGATAAAAGACAAGGAGCAACAGAATGAAGGAAAGAAAATGAGTAAAAGAGAAAAAAGACAAGGAAGGGGAAAAGAGAAAAAAACAAAGGAGAGAGGAAATGAAGAAGAGGAAAAGGAGATGAACGAGAGAGAACAGTAACTGGGCTAGGGCTCTAAAGCCACAGTGTACAAAGAGTGTCATTGTACGAGCTGCCCTTTTCTCTTTTCATTCTCATTCTCCTGTGCGCACACACACACACACACACACACACACACACACACACACACAGAGCTCCCCTTCTCTCTATACACTGCTGGATCGTCCACTTTTTAAGAAGGAAGCTACAGGAAGTGAATGTTGACACACTGATGTAAGGTTTTTGCTCTGGCAGTGGGTGAGGGAGCGACTGTCTTTGTGGAATGTGTGTTAGTGGAACACTCTTCTCCTAAAGCTCTCTCTCTCTCTCTCTCTCTCTCTCTCTCGCTCACACACACACACACACACACACACACACACACACACACAGTCACCTCACATGACCACGGAACACATTTACTCATGAAATGCTTGTGAATAAGCTCTATATAAGACCTCTGCGGGATTCCTACACAGCAGGACTGAGCTTCAAAAGTACTTTACTGTTCCTTTTTATCCCCTCGGCATATAATATTGGGGGGGGGGGGTATAGCTATCGCTCTGTCCATCCGTCTGTCTGTCTGTCCGTCTGTAAACATTTTAGTTTCCAGAGCATAACTCAAAAACTATTAGGAATTTTTTCATGAAACCTGACAGTTATGTTAAGTGATTAGAGCAGTTGTGCCTTTTGACATTTTGGGATTTCTGTCTCATCTCATCTCATCATCTCTAGCCGCTTTATCCTGTTCTACAGGGTCGCAGGCAAGCTGGAGCCTATCCCAGCTGACTACGGGCGAAAGGCGGGGTACACCCTGGACAAGTCGCCAGGTCATCACAGGGCTGACACATAGACACAGACAACCATTCACACTCATATTCACACCTACGGTCAATTTAGAGTCACCAGTTAACCTAACCTGCATGTCTTTGGACTGTGGGGGAAACCGGAGCACCCGGAGGAAACCCACGCGGACACGGGGAGAACACGCAAACTCCGCACAGAAAGGCCCTCGCTGGCCACGGGGCTCGAACCCAGACCTTCTTGCTGTGAGGCGACAGCGCTAACCACTACACCACCGTGCCGCCCGGGATTTCTGTGATTTTGTTTTTTTCCGTATTTCCATGCCAACCAATTCAACTTAGGAAAATCTGGAGTGGGGTTTCATGTGGGGGCCGGGGGGATCGGTCATCTCCTGACTCTTGTTCAACCAGAGTTCGTTTACACTGAAGCAATACTAAACCTGTTAAGGAAAAATTACACTACAATTCTGTTATATTAACATATTCTGTCTGGATCAATAGGGTATAAAACAGTAGCACTGAATGCTCAATACTGTACCATTATTTATAAGATTCGTGTAGAGAAAATTGTGGTTTTTTTATGGCTTTTGACACTTGATGTCCTATTTCTTTAAGATAAAAGTATTGGTACCCCGTCTTTGCTTGCTTGCTCACAATTGCTCTTCATCAATCCACATATCCATAATCAGAAAAGAAGATCTCCTGTACATTCGTGGCCACAAGTCTACATCACCTGGTTGGTGAAATGTAAAGGTGTAGGCTAGTGTATTTCAAGTGTGAAATGTGTACATTAGAAACTAGCTAACATCAGAGGTGGACAAAGTACCCAACTTCATTACTTAAGTCAAAGTACAGATCTCACTGGTCAAATGTTACTCCGATACAAGTGAAAGTTGTCCAGTCAAATTTTTACTTAAAGTACTGAAGTACTTGCTTTTAAAAATACTTAAGTATTAAAAGTACATTTTCTGTCAATGCATCGTTGTATTATTGCCACAGCGCTTACAAAACCTAATGCTGTTACCAAAGACAGAAATATGAATTCACAAAATGAACGCATGCTGTGCCATGATGGTGGTTTAACGTTAAGCTAGCTAGTCAGTGAAACTCCACCTGACATGCTAGCAAACTCTTTTCAAACTCGAAATCATATTGGGTAGCTAACGCTACTAGAAAAGAAAGATTTCTACATTCTGTTTATTTGGCAAGGTTATGCTAAAACATATTTCTGAAAGGACTTCAGATAAATTAACATTATTCATGTTAGCGCAACTTCATTTTTACATGTTAACTAACTGTCCAAGTTAACTAGCTATGTGTAAACGTTAGCCATGGACAAGGCTACGGCAACTTGGCGGGCAAATCCATAGAAAGTCATTTGACTAACCAGACTGTACAGCTATTGCAACATTATCGCTCTAAAAGCACAAACAACTTCGTTGCAAGCTTTCACTTGGAATAAAATGTTTACAGACCTCAATATGCTTCCGCAGGTTGGACGTTGAGTTTTTGTAAGCTGTGATGTGGTTCGTTTTTGGCAAAAAAAGCAAACATTTAAAACGAAATGAATCTTTAATCCTTGCGGAAAACTGAAATATGGGTTCTAGGTATGGCCCTGGGTGTGTGCATTCTCCAGAAGAACCGCCTCCTTCCGTTCTGCCATCAACTGATCGTGTTAAAATAATGCTGCTGAGAAATCACTGAACTTGATTTTATACAGTCTATGGACAAGATGTGACCCTAGTGATTACTGATAGGCTGTCTTAGTGTCACCTGCGAAAAAATCAATCGCATTTGAGAGAAGAAAAGAAAAAAAAATCAACTTTCAAAGCTGCTTCATAGTAAGGAGTAACGAGGACCTTGATAGAAATGTAGTGGAGTGAAAAGTACAATATTTGCCTTTCAAATGTAGTGAAGTTAAAGTCATAAGTTGCCAAAAAAATAATACTCAAGTAAAGTACAGATACTCAAAAAGTGTACTTAAGTACAGTACTCAAGTAAATGTACTTCGTTACTGTCCATCTCTACTAACATTTCAAAATGCACAAATTCAGAGCTACGTCCTCCATCTTAAATTGCGATTGTGTGTGCACAATTTGTCATCATTGAACGTAATAAAAACAAATGTGAGTTTCAAACGTAAACATTTTTTAACTCCTAATTCTCTCATTCATGTCCTGAACCTGTCAGTACATCCTCCCAGTAATCCTACAGTAGTTTTCCTCGCTCCAGGAAGATATGGCATTTGATATTTCACCACTATAGCCAGGTTTTCGAAGCTGGAGCGAAGTGTAAAAAGTGTTTTTCTTACAGTCCTTTCAAGCAACAAATCACACTGCAAAGTAGAAGTACACTATAATATATAAACAACATAATTAAACTTTCTCTTTTATTCCGCTCTTTTCTCTGTTAAACTAAAGAAGGGGCATCGAACGCTGGATCAGGAACATACAAAAATATCGCTTCTGTCCAAAAAGAATCAAAATCAATTGCTGAAATTGTTTCGCTACAATAACAATCAAGATGATCTTTACATTCAGAGTTGGCGGAAAAACATCTTCCCTTCCTGTCAATCATAAACCTTTGAGCAAGTAACAAAGCTTCAGAAAAGGCAAAGCGAATGATGATGTCGTTTTCATGTTTCATTGTAAAATTTTTGCGCACTTATGCCATTGTTGAAAACCCGGGTTCTGGTTCATTTTTTACACCCCGGAGCTGAGGTACAGTATTTTACTTCGTGATTTAAAAGAAAAAACAATAGTCACAGAGTAAAAAACAAAAATGATGCGTGGAAATCATTTTATTTTATTGAATAAGACTCTTACTGAATCACAGGGCACCTAAAGATTGGCACCTCTCTTAAAGAACATGACAATTAGAGATGGTATGATACATTTTTTCTTTTCCGATATCTAATATCATCGAAAGCTACTAAAAACTGAAATATTTTTAAAAAATAACAATAAGGGATAAAACAAAACAAAAAAACCCCCTGAAAATTCGACTTACACAAAACTGTAGCTTTTTTATTTAGTTAATTTTTTTACATAAATGTCACTTATATTGCAAATATAATAAAATACAAAGTACAAATATAATATAAATTAATCAGAACAAAAGAAAATATTCCCAGTTCCCCCAAAAAAACCTTTTCCAAATCCAATTCCAATCTTTTCCGTTTGTTACAGAATTGGATCAGATTCGTTCTTTCCTTCTTTCCGATCTCCAGTAATGTTTCCTGGTATCGGTGCCATCTCTAATCACAACTTATCACAATTAGGTGTGGGATGTAAAAACCAATTGTAAATCCTGTGATGTACTCCCACTCCAGTCTTAAAGCTGTGACTTAAATCCATAAATATGAACTGTGTTTAATATTTACAGCTTATATGAGATCCCACATGCACAGAGTCAGGATTTTTGAGTGGAGTGTAAAGATTTATGTGGTATTTAAATCCGAGCAAATGTTTTGATTTGAATTTTGATGGGTTTGGTGATTATATCTAGGGCCTGTCACATTCTTACCACTGCTTAGGATTGTATAAACCTTGTACTGAAGTCTGCATGAGCCTTAAAAAAATGACTAAACAAATTAAATCTCGACAACAAATATGTCTCAGCTAATCGGCTTGTTAAATGTGGAGACAGGAGTGTGTGTGTGTGTGTGTGTGTGTGTGTGTGTGTGTGTGTGTGTGTGTGTGTGTGTGTGAGTGAGAGAGAGAGAGAGAGAGCAAGATTCTCGCTTACCTGCCTGCTGGAACATGGCCATGGTGTGTGGGTTGGTGTGGACGGGTAGCGAGCGAGTCCTCTGCACAGAGCTGTGGGTGCGACTGGGCATGCTGTTACTGCCACCCGGGTTAGCAAACCATAGACCCTACATAACACACACACATGAAAAAACTCAGAAATTCTGAGATAAAATTCACAAATTTACAAGAAAAAACTCTGAAAAATTGTGTTTTAAAGTTACAGAGCTGGGGAAGGGGGTAATTTAAAAAAATACTTCAGAATTTCTGGGCTTAAAGTCATAAATTTACAAGAAAAAACTCAGAATTTCTGAGACTAAAGTTATAAGTTTACAAGAAGAAGTCAGATATTCTTTGAAGTTATAAAGACATGAATTGGTAAGAAAAAACAAAACTCTCAATCTCATTAGCGGGCCGAATAAATATTTCTTGGATGAATATTCTGCCTACATTTCTGTTCCTGTTCCAATGTATCTCGATCTGGATAACTAAGACATTTTTTAATAAATTAGACTCTCTTATGTCACATTTTATTTGGAATAGAAAAACCCCAAGAATCAAGAAATTGTTCCTGCAAAGACCACCTGGTCAGGGAGGAATGGGATTACCCTGTTTTCGACGCTATTATTGGTCATGTAATGTTCGCTCAATGTTGTTCTGGATGTCCACAAAGGGGCCTGATTGGAGTAAGATGGAAGATGAAAGCTGTTATCCTTCCTCTTTAAAGGCATTATTATATTCAGCTCTTCCTCTCTCAAATCAAAAGATTAAGAATCCAGTAGTCTCTCATTCTGTTCAAATCTGGTCCCAAATAAGAAAGCATTACGGATGGACAGACACGTCAGTTCTTAGTCCATTATTAAATAATCACGCGCTCCCTCCATCAGTCTCAAACATATCATTTAATCAATGGAACCATAAAGGGATTCAATGTATAAAAGGTTTATTTATCAAAAAAAATTTTCCCACATTTCAACAATTACAAAACAAATTCAATTTGGAATGTAAAGATTTCTTCAAATACCTACAAATTCGAAGTTGTATAAAAAGCCTATTTCCGTCCTTCCCTAGTCAGCCCCCATCCTCCACTATGGAGACAGTGCTTCTGTTTGATCCAGTTAAAAAGGGTTTAATAACAAGGATCCATAATTGGCTATCACAGGAAGACTCAGCGCCTACGTTAGACCATCTGAAAAAGGCTTGGCAGGAAGATCTAGGAGTGATTATTACAGATAGTCAATGGTCTAAAGCCCAAGAATATGTTCATTCTTCTTCTGTATGTATTAGACATGGTCTTTTGCAGTTCAAGGTTCTACACAGACTGCATTTATCTAAACTGAAAATGTCAAAGATGTTTCCCTCTGTTGATCCTTCCTGTGACAGGTGCACACTGGGACCGGCCTCACTAGCACATGTGTTTTGGAATTGTCCGTACATAATAACATATTGGAACACTATTTTTCAAACCCTTTCCAAAATTTTGAAAAAACAGATCAAGCCAGACCCAGTTTTGGCTCTATTTGGTATGAGGCCGGTTGCTGTACAACTGTCGGACACGCAGGATAGAAGGATCCGTTTTGTGACTTTAATGGCACAGAGACTGATTTTATTATGTTGGAAGCAGACCCCCCCTCCTCCTACTTGGCCTTAATGAAAGATATTTTGGGACATTTAAAATTGGAGAAAATTAAATATTAATTGAAGGGGAAATCTAATGTTTTTACTCAACTTGGCAGTCCTTCATAAATTATTTCAGTACAGATATATGATTATTTAGTTTGGTACAGTGATGTATATGTCTTCTGATGTTTGTTTGTTCTTTTGTTTTTGTGTGTGCATTTTTGTACCATGATGAAAAAGCTTCAATAAAGAGAAGATAAAAAAAAGAAAAAATAAAACTCAAATTCTCTGACATTAACGTCATAAATTTACAAGAAAAAACTCGGATATTCTCCGACACAACAATCACGTTTCCCAGCTTCCTGCCTGCAGTGCCTTCTGCGAAATGTAGTTGAAAATCTTTCTTTAAGCACTTTATTCTATTATGCAATGGAGGAGGAAAAAACGCATTTCCTAACTCTCGCCTCAGCTGTGGCGTCTGTGGTGCGATGATGATCCAACATTGCAAAATGAAGCGAGTTTTTACTAGTAAATTTTTTACTTTAATCTGAGCAAATTTCAGATTTTTTTTCTTGCATGAGTTTATGATGTTATAATCTCAATATCCAAGTTTTTTCTTGTAAATTTCTAACTTTAATCCCAGCGAATGTCTGAGTTTTTCTCGTAAATTCATGACTTTATAATCTCATCTCATCTCATTATCTCTAGCCGCTTTATCCTTCTACAGGGTCGCAGGCAAGCTGGAGCCTATCCCAGCTGACTACGGGCGAAAGGCGGGGTACACCCTGGACAAGTCGCCAGGTCATCACAGGGCTGACACATAGACACAGACAACCATTCACACTCACATTCACACCTACGGTCAATTTAGAGTCACCAGTTAACCTAACCTGCATGTCTTTGGACTGTGGGGGAAACTGGAGCACCCGGAGGAAACCCACGTGGACACGGGGAGAACATGCAAACTCCGCACAGAAAGGCCCTTGCCAGCCATGGGGCTCGAACCCGGACCTTCTTGCTGTGAGGCGACAGCGCTAACCACTACACCACCGTGCCGCCCTGATGTTATAATCTCAGAGAATATCCGAGTTTTTTCTTGTAAATTTCTGACTTTAATCTCAGAAATTCTGAGTTTTTTCTCCTCCTCCTCCAACTCTGTAATTTTTTCTTTTTTACCCACAATGGCCCTAACACTCTGCTGTACTTATAACACTGGAATACTGGGTGCAAGACAAGAATACAGACGGCCGAAATGTGTTCTGTTGTTCTGTTTGGTCTTGTGGCATTAAATGAGGGTGCACGCTAGAAGAGCGAATGAAGAACCACAGGTACGTCAAAACCTCCACAGAGAGGAAACAACACTGTTATATGACAACAGCTGATAAGAGAACACATGGTCATCCTGAGACAAAAAATACTGACAATTCTGGACCTTTCTCTGTGTCTCTCTTGCTTCCTCCCCCCTGCTCTTTTCCCTTTCTCGGCCCTCTGGTACAGGGAGGCAGGGAAAAACAGGAAATGCCTATGCACTGTTCTCACTGCCTCTCTCCCTCTCTCTCCTCCTTTTTCTCCTCCTCTCCCCTTCACCATGCTGCCTCCCATTCGTTCTTCTCCCTCACTATGACTCATCCTCCCTCTCTCTGTCACACACACACACACCCCTAACCCACAGACATGAATCGGTTGGAACTTCCTCCCATTGTACAAACGTAGGAAAATTTTTCAGCACACACACACACACACACACACACACAGAGGAAAGATAAGCTAACAGACTCAGCGCTTCCATAATAATTCATAGACATGAATCAACAATACGCAAACATGTAAGAACTCTTCCATTTCACCACCGATGTGGAATCTGTGGAATGCAGGACATCGTTTCAAATTCCACATTCATAACAATACATTGTTAATTTATGCGGGAGCAGTTTTAAGTTTGTAGTGTGTGTGTGTGTTCTCTTCCATATCTGTCTTGTACTTGTACATTTTCCTAAACATGCAAGGCCACAGTTTTCAGTAATCTCATCATCACTGATCAGATGTCTGACCCTACGTTCACATGAGCAAGCGACAAACAACAAGCCATATTTGAATTGAGATGCTCTTAATTCTATGCAAACTAGGTAGAATGCCACAAAGTGACTTCTTGGACCAGTCCTCTGCCTCGTCTGGTCCGATTTTAGTAATTAGTCCCATTTACTGTTTGCCGCACAAAATCGAAAGAAAAACTATATATGATTTCTCAGTGAATGTACAGAAGGACATTATAAAGAAAAACAGAGCTTGGAAGGAAGAACGTTGGTGTTTCTGCTGGCGAGAGACGTAAGGTTAATAGTGAACATTAACAACTAAGTTCATACAAAGTCTAACGTGTAACATCTCATCTCATCTCATTATCTCTAGCCGCTTTATCCTGTTCTACAGGGTCGCAGGCAAGCTGGAGCCTATCCCAGCTGAGTACGGGCGAAAGGCGGGGTACACCCTGGACAAGTCACCAGGTCATCACAGGGCTGACACATAGACACAGACAACCATTCACACTCACATTCACACCTACGCTCAATTTAGAGTCACCAGTTAACCTAACTTGCATGTCTTTGGACTGTGGGGGAAACCGGAGCACCCGGAGGAAACCCACGCGGACACGGGGAGAACATGCAAACTCCGCACAGAAAGGCCCTCGCCGGCCACGGGGCTCGAACCTGGACCTTCTTGCTGAGAGGCGACAGTGCTAACCACTACACCACCGTGCCGCCCCCTAACGTGCAACATGTCAATAATAAAAGGCAATTTTCAGACTCATTAGTGCATTATTTATCTTGTGTGTAACTAACTAGCTACTACACTACTTTCACATCAGAATGAAAACAAAACAAAGACAATCTACAACAGAATTTTTTCTCTCGCTATAGCTCTTATAGAGCACCAATTTTTTTCAGAAAGGTAACATTTCCATTTGCTCCTCATGTCATGTGACTTAAACGCGAACCTAAATTGTGTTTCCATTTCAATTTTGCAAAACATTGCTTTGTTGAATCGTTTGGAAAAACCACCTCATGCAATTGTATAAACTTTTGAGAGGTTTTTTTTTTTGTAATTCACATGCTTCCGTTACTTTTTTTTTTCCAGGTACATTAAGTAGGTTAATGGAAACATGGCTACTGTGTTCATGTTGTCGATTCCTCCTACAGGATTTGATATCAAATCATCCAAATATTCCTGAAAACCACAGAAAGGGGAAAAAAACATCATTCCTGGAGCCAATGGAAGATGAAATGTATTTCAGCTTTCTGTGATACCATCACCATGTTTCCTCCCCGTTTAGGGTCATGTGAGGAGAAAGGAAATGCGATCACGACATATACATGATGTGCCTCTGAATCTTACAACCCGCTGCACTATGCACACTGGCCGAGACGTGATATGGCTGACGTTTTTAATGGTTTGTATTATTTAGCATGCACATTGCTCATACCACACACACACAACCAGGTGAATGCTCAATAATAAGTGCACCGAGAATCTGACAAATCAAGAGCTGTGGTTCATTTATGCTTCATACAACACTCAAGAAACTACACTCTGTGTGTGTGTGTGTGTGTGTGTGTGTGTGTGTGTGTGTGTGTGTGTGTTACCTGTCTGCCCTGCTTCAGGTTGGTGGGTGTGTTGTTGGAACTGCGTGGTGTGTGTGCATGTGTGAGCAGGCCAGCGGGGCCCAACAGGCCGAGCGGGGGTGCAGGGAGACTCCGTGATGGCACCGGAAACTGGCGCAGGTTTCTCCGGGAACACACACTGCTGCCCACACACACAGCGCTGGGGAGGGAGTTGGACTGACCGAAACCACGGCTGCTGCAGCACATAAACACACACACACAGGTTAGCATCACATACCACTGCTATGACATCATGATAAAACTGGAATCTTGTGGGAACTGTATGATCTTGTTAGGACTTGTGGTGGTAAAGAAGAAGAGTGTGATTATCATTTCATATTTCAGATGCTGTGTTCTAGTTTCCACACTGTAACAGAGCATTCAACACTGCTTAACGTTTAAAAGGACGTGGTCTAAATTGTTAAAAGGTAAAGCACTTAACGCTTCCGCTCACTAGGTTAGTTTTTCGGTACCCAAGTTGCTCAGAGTCAGACAGATAAATTAAGTGGAAACATGTTTTTAAATAACAACTACATCTGTGCTGCAAGCCACATCCTACTCAAGTGTTACCCCAGCTTAGCCCCGCCCACTTTACGTAAAACAGGCAGAGGTTGTAAAATCAGCAAATATTCATACTTTGTACTGTGTACTGTATCTACAGTGGAGCAAAAAAGTATTTAGTCAGTCACCAATTGTGCAAGTTCTCCCACTTAAAAAGATGAGAGAGGCCTGTAATTTTCATCATAGGTACACTTCAACTATGAGAGACAGAATGGGGGGAAAGAATCCAGGAAATCACATTGTAGGATTTTTAATGAATTAATTGATAAATTCCTCGGTAAAATAAGTATTTGGTCACCTACAAACAAGCAAGATTTCTGGCTCTCACAGACCTGTAACTTCTTCTTTAAGAGGTTCCTCTGTCCTCCACTCGTTACCTGTATTAATGGCACCTGTTTGAACTTGTTATCAGTATAAAAGACACCTGTCCACAACCTCAAACAGTCACACTCCAAACTCCACTATGGCCAAAACCAAAGAGCTGTCAAAGGACACCAGAAACAAAATTGTAGACCTGCACCAGGCTGGGAAGACTGAATCTGCAATAGGTAAGCAGCTTGGTGTGAAGAAATCAACTGTGGGAGCAATTATTAGAAAATGGAAGACATACAAGACCACTGATAATCTCCCTCGATCTGAGGCTCCACGCAAGGGGTCAAAATGATCACAAGAACGGTGAGCAAAAATCCAAGAACCACACGGGGAGACCTAGTGAATGACCTGCAGAGAGCTGGGACCAAAGTAACAAAGGCTACCATCAGTAACACACTACGCCACCAGGGACTCAAATCCTGCAGTGCCAGACATGTCCCCCTGCTTAAGCCAGTACATGTCCAGGCCCGTCTGAAGTTTGCTAGAGAGCATTTGGATGATCCAGAAGAGGATTGGGAGAATGTCATATGGTCAGATGAAACCAAAATAGAACTTTTTGGTAAAAACTCAACTTGTCGTGTTTGGAGGAGAAAGAATGCTGAATTGCATCCAAAGAACACCATACCTACTGTGAAGCATGGGGGTGGAAATATGCTTTGGGGCTGTTTTTCTGCAAAGGGACCAGGACGACTGATCCGTGTAAAGGAAAGAATGAATGGGGCCATGTATCGTGAGATTTTGAGTGAAAACCTCCTTCCATCAGCAAGGGCATTGAAGATGAAATGTGGCTGGGTCTTTCAGCATGACAATGATCCCAAACACACCACCCGGGCAACGAAGGAGTGGCTTCGTAAGAAGCATTTCAAGGTCCTGGAGTGGCCTAGCCAGTCTCCAGATCTCAACCCCATAGAAAATCTTTGGAGGGAGTTGAAAGTCCGTGTTGCCCAGCAACAACCCCAAAACATCACTGCTCTAGAGGAGATCTGCATGGAGGAATGGGCCAAAATACCAGCAACAGTGTGTGAAAACCTTGTGAAGACTTACAGAAAACGTTTGACCTCTGTCATTGCCAACAAAGGGTATATAACAAAGTATTGAGATGAACTTTTGTTATTGACCAAATACTTATTTTCCACCATAATTTGCAAATAAATTCTTTAAAAATCAGACAATGTGATTTTCTGGATGTTTTTTTCTCATTTTGTCTCTCATAGTTGAGGTATACCTATGATGAAAATTACAGGCCTCTCTCATCTTTTTAAGTGGGAGAACTTGCACAATTGGTGACTGACTAAATACTTTTTTGCCCCACTGTACAAGCACACCACTACACTCATTACACGGCAGGATTGTCATTTGTCGACAAACTAATCATAGATTAAAAAAAACAAAAAAAACAACACTTATGAACACTTTTGAACGTTTCGTGAAAGTGAATGCACACGTTACCTTCTCGGCTGACGGTACCCAGTCATGTCCAGGAGAGGTTTCCGTGGAAATGGGCGTACTTGCTTCTGCACCTGCTGCCTCCATGACGACAATCGCTTTTTCTGCGTCTCTGTGAACGCCTGAGAGACAAAGTAGGTGGAGTCACAAAGGTGCTTAATAACCCCTCCCTCTCTTAAAAACCTTTATTACTTTATAAGTTGATTAAGCTGCCTAGTCACATTTGTTTTTTGAAACAACAATTCAAAATATTACATTAATGTTTGTTTGTTTATTTATTTATTTATTTGATTTCATGCTTATTAAATAGAAACATTAAGAATTATTGTTAAGACTAATCCTTTTTGATCCTCACCTCATGGAGTTCGCACTTATTGATGAGCTGCAGATACGAGCTGATGTTCTCCTCATCTGGCCGAGACACCAGCAGCTGTGTGCACACTGACACACAAACACACGCATGCACACACACGCAGGTTGAGTGCAGATCAGAGATTGAGTGGTGTCTGTTTGCTCGCTCCCTCACAACCTTTACAAGCTGCATGATAATCTGTTTGAACCACACATTAAACATTAAACACACAGCGAGGGCCTGAGTTCATCACACTCATGCTGCATTTGTCCTTTATCAATCTCTCTTTCTGTCTACATATGTCTGTCTCGCTTGTATATGTGTTATATCCAGTGTATCCAGATCACCACATCCAGCAACTGTGTGAGAGTAGGGTCTTATCTGTTTATGTGCCCATATGCAGCGTCAATACAGATAAGAACATAGGGCTAATGATTTTGACTTTGTGAGGGATGATTCCTAATTTCAAAAACTACACTATTTAAAAAGAGAAGATCTAAAGATCTAACAGGTTAGGGTTAGGTATGCATTGTTTTATAAAAGTACTACAAAAATACTATGTATAGTAATGCAAGATTTTTAATTTTACCTGTAAATTTTATTTTCATTACTATGGAGAATTTTAAGCTATAGTAAACAGGTCCTCACAAATATAATAAAACTTGTGTGTGTGTGTGTGTGTGTGTGTGTGTGTGTGTGTGTGTGTGTGTGTGTGCGCGCGCGCGCGCGCGTGCGTGTGTGGTTATTTTTCTATATTTCTGGAGGACCAAATGTCTCCATAAGGATAGGATAATCTGACAATTTTGACCTCGTGGGGAGATTTGAGTGTTGTTGTTGCTGCTGTTGTTGTTGTTGTTTAATATATATTTTTTTAATGAAAGAGCCAAAAAGTTTCCTTCTCATTCCTGAGGTTAAGGTTAGGTTATTGCAGGCACAGTAATAATTAACTGCATTAATAATTAGGTGAATAGAAAGTCCTCAGAAAGATAGTAGACAAATGTGTGTGTGTGTGTGTGTGTGTGTGTGTGTGTGTGTGTGTGTGTGTGTGTATATCTCATCTCATTATCTCTAGCCGCTTTATCCTGTTCTACAGGGTCGCAGGCAAGCTGGAGCCTATCCCAGCTGACTACGGGCGAAAGGCGGGGTACACCCTGGACAAGTCGCCAGGTCATCACAGGGCTGACACATAGACACAGACAACCATTCACACTCACATTCACACCTACGGTCAATTTAGAGCCACCAGTTAACCTAACCTGCATGTCTTTGGACTGTGGGGAAACCGGAGCACCCGGAGGTGTGTGTGTGTGTGTATATATTTTGTAAATAAATAGAATTTGAAGGCTGTGAGGAAATGTCCCCACCACAAGGATAAGAATATGTGACAAATTTGTGCTTGTGAGGACATTTGGCAAGTCCCCATGAGAAAAACTTTTTTTTTAACGAAAACTGCATCTTTATATTAAAAACATCTAAAAGAGCTGAAATGTTTTGTCGGTAACCCAGATTAAGGTTAAGGTCAGGGTTAGATTTAAGTCTAGCATAGCATGAAATACTTGCGTTAATAATTTTGTCAGTGGAAAGTCCTCACGCATATAGTAAAGACAAACATGTTTGTTTATGTGTACCTTTGCCCATGACGCGTGTGAACTGAGCAGGAATGTCCCCCTCTGCTATGAGTGTGGTGCTGCTCTCAGCCTCCCCTCCGCTCACACACACTCCGGTGGCTGCGCTCTTTCCCTCGGCACTCAGTAGGGGGCGCTGTGGAGACTCAGCTATGCCGTTGAATGCTTTAATGGGAGTCCCAATGATATAATGGAGCTCCTGCAAAGGAGAACGTAGATTCCCGCCTTCCAACACATCCTGAGAGAGAGAGAGAGAGAGAGAGAGTAATACACAGAAAAAAGGTTGAAGAGCCAAATAAGTGAGTGACAACTAGAAAGAAGTGAGTTATGAAGACTGATAAACATAGAGTGAATGAAAGAGTGTGAGACAAATTATCAGATGCGTTTATAATTGGCATTAAAGTTCACAGCCAGCTGCGTTATTTATTTTTGACACGTCCTTAAATTGTAGATGAGCAACAGTCAGGTGTTGGGATATTTCTGCCATGTAATGAAGTGTAAAATGACATGCGGTGATGAAGTTCTCCTGAAAATACATGGTTGTTTTCACCTACGGGGCTTGGTCAGGCCCAAACAGCTGTACAATTAATGCTTAAAGCTGAATGGATCAAAATATGTAGCATGAAGAGTCCTGTTTCTGATCATTTGACATGTTGAAAACATGGATCTGAATTTAGACAATCAGAGATACAACTGTCCTGCAGATCTGCAGCTCAGTTTGTTGCCTATTCATTATTTGTGGGGCGGTTGAGGAAAACCCATCAGATTTTGCTGAGGCTAAATTCTTAGAAGCCAAAAATGATGATAAACCAGGTTCTGACATTTTAGGGGTGTTTTTTTTATTTTTTTGGAAAATAATGTACTTTGGCATCTTTACTTTGAGAAGGGGGAGGAATGGTATGTTCTCTGTCCCCCATCAATTTCATCAACATGAGCCAATCATGAGCTTTTGTGAGCTCATGTATGTGGAAGAGGGCGGATAGCGCTTTCCTCAGAGACTGTTACGCTGCTCTTAGATGCAACATGAGCAGCAGTTTGAAAAGATACAGATGGTTAGCTTCATGTGTCTCAAAGGAAGTGCATGTTAGTCTTTGGTTGTTGTTATACACAAGTAAGTAATAAGTAAGTAAGTAAGTAAGTAAATAATTAAAGCAGTGGCTAGATCAGAACAGATCTGAGACAGATTTTGAATGTTAATGTTAAATACTACACTAGACTATTTGTTTTGACTATTAGACCACACTGATTAATCCTGTAATATTACATAATCACACAGAAGCACAACTCAAACATATCCAGTCCCTTTTTATATACCAATTTAAACGTCTTGTACTACAACTATTAAGGAATGAGAGGAAGAAAAAAGAGAAGACAAACCTTCTCCAGAGAGCGTAGCATGTTCTGTCTCTCTTTCAGTTTCTGGATGCTGATAATGATCTTGTGCCGTGCCCCTTTAGTAACACTCTACATGAGAGATTGGGGTAACAGATATTTTCAGATACAGTATTTTGGCATGACAAAGCATTGTTATATAGAAGATATTACATGGTGGTGCAAAGAAATGAAGTTTATCTTTGAGTGGTGAATACATTCACAAGTGAGCAAAGCAAATGAGTGAAAATATTTTCAACACGAGAAGATAGACATCATATCTACGTGCCACTGTGTAATGTTCTTTATCTTATATGAACACATCCACAAAAAAACCACAAGTTAATGAAAAGAATTTTAATTTTGAACTGGTTCGCCATTTTGACAGTGCGTGTCCAATCAATGAAAAACACTGGGAGTGATGTTATCGGAGTGAAATATCGGGAAATATGTCACTCAGATCCGCGATGTATTTCATATGAAAAATGCAAGTTTTTCAATACGAGAAGATAAACGTCATATCTTTGAGTCAACGTGTGATTTTCTTTTTATTATATCGACACATTCACAAACAAAAAGTACCCACATTTATCAAAGCAATTAATCAATTTCCTCAGGAGTGACATATAGAGATTTATGTCACGGTTTTGGTTCTCCATGTCCTGGATGTAGCTCGTATGAAAAATACGAGTGGTGTATTTCCCAGTAAAACACTCATTTCTTTATGTGGATTATATACACAGAGCTGTCAAATTCTCAATTCTGACTGAAGCTGTCATGCTCTGCCCCGGACATCCACTCCAGAGATCATGGATCTCTCACACCAGTGCCGATTCGGATCCAGGGCAGGAATTCCCTCTCACCCGTATTCACTTCCTGGTTTTCACTGCTGTGTATAAATAAGCCGTTTTCAGACTCAGACTTTGCCAGAACGTCTAGTTTGCTCCTTTAGCCATTTCTGTGTCTCACTTACTGTTCATGGTTATTCTCTCTAGTGACTTTTTCTTGTTCATGGTTTTTGCACTAGCACTCTTCTGGTTCATGGTGTTTTTTTTGCACTAAGGGTTATTTCAGATTCATGGTTTCTTGCACTAAGGGTCTTTTCTTGTTCATGATTTTTCTGAACCAGTGTTTTTGTCTTTGCCTGTCTCAAGTTTTTGTCAAGTTGTTTTTCTTATTTTGTCTGGACTATTTTTGCCATTTGTTTTTTGTCCTGTTTGTTTACCTTTTTCCCATGCCCTTTTTCCCCTGAATTAAATTATATTATTTATTGGATTACTGTCTGTGTTCTGCTTGTGGATCCTAACTTCACCATACCTCCACCCACCCTAACAGTACATTCTGTCCGACATGGATCCAGCAGAACTCACCCATCTGAGAACGGCCATCCAGCAGCAGGGGACTCTCCTCGGGACCCACCAACAAGACCTACAACAAATTACTCAGAACCTCGCCACCCTGTCCAACGCACTCAACCTTCTCACCACACAGATGCAGCACTGTTAAGCCGTGCCTACCCCTGCTCAGCCATCTCCTACTTCAGCTCCTGCCACTGCCTTTCTCCACGAACCGAGACTTCCAGTGCCTCAGCCCTACGATGGAGAACCAGGTACTTGCAGATAATTTTTGTCTCAATGTTCATTGACCCTAGAGCTGCAACCTCTGGCCTTCCCCAAAGAACGCTCCCGGGTAGCATATACAATAACGCTCCTCACTGGCAAGGCCAGAGAGTGGGGAACAGCAGTCTGGGATGCCAATGCACCCTTTTGTTCCAGTTTCAAGGATTTCTCCAAGGAGATGAGGCAAACTTTCGACCGTTCTCTGTCCGGCTGGGAGGCGGCCAGAGAGCTCATGGAGGTGCGGCAGGGGTCCCGGTCTACCTTGAATTATGCCATTGAGTTCCGGACGTTGGCGGCTTCATGTGGTTGGAACGAGAACGCCCAGATCGACGCGTTCCTGCATGGCTTGTCTGACACCATCAAAGATGAATTGGTATCACGGGAACTGCCGTCAGACCTCTCCAGCCTCATAGACCTCACCAACCGCATTGACTCTCGGATCCAGCAACGGAGGAGAGAGAAGAACCGCCCCAGACTCGCCTCCTCTCCACTTCCCATTGCGTCCATCAAACCCATGCAGGTAGACCGGGTTCGGGTGTCAGTGGAGGAACGACATCGCCGGTGGAGCACGGGGGCCTGCTTCTACTGTGGTCAGCTGGGACACATCTGCCGAGCCTGCCCGCTAAAAGGACGAGCCCACAAGTTAATCAAGGGGCCCTGGTGGGCAACGCTCAGAACCAGTCCCCCGCTAATCATCCGTTACTTCCTGTCATCATTATCTGTGACAACCAGGATCACCACCTCCAGGCCCTCACTGACTCAGCACAGGAACCTGATCTGCTCCACCACTGCCAAGCGTCTGGGAATCCCACTACTTGCTCTTGACGTCCCTCTCACTGTCCTGACACTCAATGGCACCAGCTTGACCAGCATCACCCACCTTACTGCCACGCTCACCCTAAGGATTTCCGGTAACCACTCAGAAACCATCCAGCTTCGTGTCATGAACAACCCCCATGTGCCCATCATCCTAGGATTACCATGGTTAATGCAGCACAATCCCCACCTTAACTGGACTAATAACACCATCCTAGGCTGGAGTTCTTCCTGCCTGGCCTCCTGTCTGGACTCCGCTCTGCTTTCCACCAAACCACCATAGCCCTCAGCCAGCGAGTTTCCCGACCTCTCTCACGTGCCTCCGGAATATCTGGACCTTAAGCTAGTTTTCAGTAAGACCCAAGCAGTGTCCCTCCCTCCTCACAGACCCTATGACTGTGGTATTGACCTCTTGCCCGGGACAGTGCCACCCAAGGGACGCCTCTATTCTCTTTTTCCCACCAAAAGACAAGCCATGGAAAAGTACATCACCGAATCGCTGGCAGCTGGGATCATCCGCCCTTCCTCCTCCCCAGCAGGGGCAGGGTTCTTCTTCGTTGAAAAGAAGGACAAGTCACTCTGCCCCTGCATTGACTATTGGGGTCTCCACACCATCATGGTCAAGAACCGCTACCCACTACCGCTCATGACCTTGGCCTTTGAACTACTCCAGGGAGCCAAGGTATTCACCAAGCTAGATCTACGCAATGCATACCATCTCATCAGGATCAGGGAGGGGGACAAGTGGAAGACAGCCTTTAACACCACCACTGGTCACTACGAGTACCTCGTGGTTCCTTTCGGCCTGACCAACATGCCCGCAGTCTTCCAGGCACTCGTTAACGACGTCTTAACGGACTTCCTAAACATCTTCGTTTTCGTGTACCTGGATGACATCCTGATCTTCTCCCGCTCCCTGGAGGAACATCGGAGTTATGTCCAGCAGGTCCTCCAGCGCCTGCTAGAGAACAAATTGTTTGTCAAGGCAGAAAAAAGTGAATTTCACCAGAGCTCTGTCTCCTTTCTGGGATTCATCATTTCCCCAGCAAAGACCCAGATGGACCCCCTCGAGCTCGAGGCAGTTGCCGATTGGCCCACCCCATCTTCAAGACGAGAGCTTCAGTGCTTCCTAGGATTTACCAACTTCTACAGGCGCTTCATTTGCAACTTCAGCACAGTGGCCGGACCTCTCTCAGCCCTGACCTCGACCAAGACCCAATTCAAGTGGGGGGAGGAAGCAGAGAAAGCCTTTTCCACGCTTAAGCACAGGTTTACCACAGCACCCATTCTTACCATACCCAATCCAACCAAGCAGTTTATTGTTGAGGTCGACACTCCGAGTCAGGGGTCGGAGCTATACTTTCTGAGAGGACCAGTGACGACAAGGTCCACCCATGCTCCTTCTTCTCCCACCAGCTATCCCCAGCCGAATGGAATTACGACATCGGCGACCGAGAACTACTGGCTGTTAAACTAGCCTTGGAGGAATGGAGGCACTGGCTCGAGGGGTCAAAGTTCCCCTTCCTAGTCTGGACCAACCATAAGAATCTGGAGTACCTCAAGTCCGCCAAACGCCTTAATTCACATCAAGCCCATTGGTCTCTCTTCTTCTCCCGGTTCAAGTTCACGCTTTCCTACTGCCCAGGCTCCAAGAATGGCAAACCCGACGCCCTGTCCAGGATGTTCTCCTCCCACCAAGAGGAGTCCAAGCCACCCGAGACCATCCTTCCTCCATGCTGCCTGGTGGGAGCCGCCATTCTAGAGGTTGAGACGCTCATGCAGAAGGCCCTGGAGCAGGACCCTGGTGAAGGTAACCCCAACAACATTCCTCCTAACCATCTGTTTGTTTCCTGTCCTGTGCAAACCCAGGTGCTGCAGTGGGGTTATGGCTCCAAGCTGGCCTGTCATCCGGGAGCTGCCTGAACCCTGGCACTCATCCAGCAGCGCTTTTGGTGGCCATCCATCAAGGAGGATGTCCAGGAGTTCGTGGCAGCCTATGACACATGTTCCCAGAACAAGACAGCCAATTGACCCCCTGCTGGCTTGCTAAGACCCCTCCCGACTCCACATCGTCTTTGGTCTCACATTGCCCTGGACTTCGTCACAGGACTCCCCAACTCAGGTGGCAACACATGCATTCTCACTGTCATTGACCGTTTCTCCAAGACAGTTCATTTCATCCCTCTGCCCAAGCTCCCCTCAGACAAAGAAACCGCTGAACTATTCATCCAGCACATTTTCTGTCTACATGGACTGCCCACTGACATCGTTTCTGAACAGGGTCCTCAGTTCACTGTGCAATTCTGGAGGGCTTTCTGCAAACTCATTGGGGCCACCTGTAGTCTCTCCTCAGGCTTCCACCCACAGACCAATGGCCAGGCAGAACAGGCGAACCAGGCTTTGGAGGTTGCACTTAGGTGCATGGCATCCAGGGATGCCAGTTCTTGGAGTAAGTATCTACCATGGATCGGGTATGCTCATAACACTCTTCCTTCACCTGCCACAGGTCTCTCACCCTTCCAGTGCTCCCTAGTTTACCAACCACCACTCTTCCCCAACCAAGAGGAGGAGGTCGCCATACGCTCTGCCCAGATCTTCATATGCCGCTGCAGGAGGACGTGGACATTGGCCCAGAGAAAACTCATTCACTCCGCTCTAGTATCCAAGAGGCAGGCCGACAAACGCCGCTCTAAGGCGCCCACTTACCGGGTGGGGCAACGAGTCATGCTCTCCACACACCATCTGCCACTCAGAACCGTCTCCTGCAAGCTGGCTCCCAGGTACCTAGGACCCTTCCTCATCAAAAAGGTAATCAACCCATGTTCCGTCAGACTGGCACTACCACTCACCATGCAACGAATCCACCCCATGTTCCATGTGTCACAGCTTAAACCTCTGGTCTCTAGTTCTTTGCTTTGTCAGCCACTGGGCTCGAACCCAGGACGTTTTTGCTGTGAGACGAAAGTGCTAACCACTACACCACCATGCCGCCATAACAGCATGTCATGTTGCATTTTATTCCTTATATAGTATTACATTCAAATGCTGCAATAATATGACAGTTCTGGACTGTACTTCTCCTGTCCATAAACTCATCTCAACCCCAACAAACACAAACCCACACCGCTCACCTGTGCCTCCAGCTGTTGCTCGGTCAGCGACATCATCTCCTCGTAGGTCATAGTGGAGAAAAGTCCGGCGTACTTGTGCAGACGCAGACTCTTCAGCCATGCTGGAACATCTGCGGGCAAGAACACATACATCTGCTTACACATCTAGGCTTTGTGTAACCATCATAGGAAAAAAGAAACAAGAAGTCTTGCTCTGTGGGAGAACTCCAACACCTCTAAGCACTGATATCTAAAGCCTCAACTAAAGCTTATACAGTTGATGTGCTTGTACAGACTATGATGATTAGCTGATCTGATTAAATCAACATGCAATGATGCAACTTAATTATTTTAAGAAAGCACGCTCTTCTGGAATAGGATTTAATGAAGGATAAAGAGAATACACCCCTAACATCCCTTTTATTCCATATGAATAGTGAAAAGGAGCACAAGCTCAGGCCGTTCACAGAGAGAGTTCCCTCACCCCGCATGCCACTCCCCTCCTCGCTGAAAGAGCTCCGGATTGCCATGCCCAGGCCTGAGCTGTCCTCGAGGTGCTCGCTGCCGCCACTCCCTGATGATGCCACACTGCTCTGAGGGGACAGAGGGGCGTGGTCAGGGGTGAGAGGTGCTCCCCGTCCCCGCAGGTCCTCCTGTGAGAGCCAGCCATGTCCCAGAGGCTGAGTGGACGAGCCGCTCATCGGGGGAGTGAGAGAGACGGAACGCTTCAGAGGACTGTGCTGACCCACAGACTGGAGGACTGCAGTCACACACACAAGATTCTGCGAATCAGAATTGAACCTATCCTACCCCAACACAAACACTCATCTTTATGGCACAAATCAGCACAAAAATGTTTTGGTGTTATTTTTTTTATATGCAGATAACTTCAGAGTGGTTCTTGGCTTGTGTGTGTGTAGGACAGGGGTGTCAAACCTGATCCATAAAGGGCCTTGTGGCTGCAGGTTTTCATTCCAGCCATGCAGCAGCACACCTGACTTGGCTCATTCAATCAACTGAACTGTCTTCACACAGTCAAATACTTGCAGCCACACCCACCCTTGATTAAAGGGTGGGTGTGTCAGTTGATTGAATAAGCCAAATCAGGGTGCTGCTGCATGGCTGGAATGAAAACCTGCAGCCACACGGCCCTTTATGGATCAGGTTTGACACCCCTGGTGTAGGATCACCATAAATAAATGGGACATGCAAAGTTAGGCATATTCAGAGTTGGGTTACACAGGTACTTAACTTTCTAGGTGGCCCATTCATATTATCCTAAATTACCTGCGTGTAGTTCATGTTTTTTATCCTAAGTAGGAGTGTCCGAGAGGATGTTTTTTGATAGATCAACGTTAAACACGTAATTTATCTCATCTCATCTCATTCAGTGCATTTACATGCACATAGAGAGAATCGAATTTCTGCCGTTGCTCGACTGAAATCGAAGTTCAAAATGCCATGTATACACCTTAATTCGGCTGAAATTGACCCGAACTTGATTTCTTGGAATCGAGCTACACGACCTAGATTATGCGATTTCTGCCGAGCTACTTAGTGCATGTATACCCTATTGAGCTACGTATTCGAGCTACTTACTTCAGCACTGCCCCTTCCGGAAGTGACGAGTGACGAGACCACAAGGGAAACACAACAGCCTCGGTCGGCATGACAACGAATCATGACAATGGCATGAATCTTTTCTTTTTGTGGCATTGTTTGCACTGTTAAAATTTAGCTCACTTACTGTATCACCAAATACATCTGTACAGCTGTTGCATAGCTGTGAATTGTGTACATAAGTCATTGTATTTGTGTGTGTCCAACATCTGAAGAATGTCAATAAAAACAAAACAATTGAACTTTTTGTGTGTTTATTAAGACATAAGTTAAATTGTAAGCAAAAAAAAATATTTTTTGTAAGCAAAAAATGGACTTTAGAAAAATATTATTGTGCAAAATAAGTTGTCTTACAAAACAGTGGTCTGCGCCGGACAGTTTGTAGCCATACAGTCTGTTAGAGCAAGCCGAACAGCTTGAACACGGAACTGCCAGTGTTGCCAGATTGGGGGTTTTAAGTGCATTTTAGCGTATTTGAACATGTTTTGGGCTGGAATACGTCAGTAGTATCTGGCAACACTATAGCTCTTCTTCATGATGACAACCGGAAGTGTACCAACACGATGGGGCGTGTAGCGCCACGTGTGGCTCGGGTGCACAATGCACCTTGCACAATAGCCCGATTTCACTTGTGCATGTAGGATTGGATTTCTCTGGCACCCCTGCTGGGACCCTTTGCTCGATTACCGACAGCAGCTCGATTTGGACGTGCATGTAAACGTACTGATTATCTCTAGCCACTTTATCCTGTTCTACAGGGTCGCAGTCAAGCTGGAGCCTATCCCAGCTGACTATGGGCGAAAGGCGGGGTACACCCTGGACAAGTCGCCAAGTCATCACAGGGCTGACACATAGACACAGACAACCATTCACACTCACACCTACGGTCAATTTAGAGTCACCAGTTAACCTAACCTACATGTCTTTGGACTGTGGGGGAAACCAGAGCACCTGGAGGAAACCCACACAGACAGCATGCAAACTCCACACAGAAAGGCCCTCGCCAGCCACGGGGCTCGAACCTGGACCTTCTTACTGTGAGGCGACAGTGCTAACCACTACACCACCGTGCCGCCCAGCTTTAAAAATATCAAAATGAAATGTTTCAACATTAAAAAAAAATACTATAAACAGCAGTAAGCCATAATAAATGAAACAAAGTCAATATTTGGTGTGAAATGACCCTTTGCTTTAAACAAAATAGTAGTCTCAGGTACAATGAATGCAGTTTTATAAGGAAATGAGCTGTAGGTTTTACTGAGTATCTTGCAGAACCAGCCACTGTTCTGCTCGACAATTTGACTGTCACACTTGCTTCTTAATTTTGCAGCAAAACCCAGCAGCCTTCATTCTGTTTTCTTTTGTAATCTTAAAAGTGCTCTCTGATGTAATATGCTGCTCAGATACAAATTTAATTTTGTGCTGGAAAATGAACGTTTGGAACTCTAAAATGTTTTTGTACCGACTCGATAATGTAGAAGTCTCATCTCATCTCATTATCTCTAGCCGCTTTATCCTTCTTCAGGGTCGCAGGCAAGCTGGAGCCCATCCCAGCTGACTATGGGCGAAAGGCGGGGTACACCCTGGACAAGTCGCCAGGTCATCACAGGGCTGACACATAGACACAGACAACCATTCACACCTACGGTCAATTTAGAGTCACCAGTTAACCTAACCTGCATGTCTTTGGACTGTGGGGGAAACCGGAGCACCCGGAGGAAACCCACGCGGACATGGGGAGAACATGCAAACTCCGCACAGAAAGGCCCTCGCCGGCCCCGGGGCTCGAACCCAGGACCTTCTTGCTGTGAGGCGACAGCGCTAACCACTACACCACCGTGCCGCCAATGTAGAAGTCATAAAAAAAAATAGGGGGCCTAAGAGCCTAAGACTTTTGCACAGTACTATATATATATATATATATATATATATATATATATATATATATATATATATATATATATATGTTTATTTATTCTATCCACATTCACTGGATATGAGCAATCACGCGCTCTGATTGGCTACTCTACTACTTGGCTGTCAGCTCATATACCGTGAGTAGAGAAAAACAAAATGGTGGAGCGTGTTGCTGAACCAACCAAGGACGAAATAAAAATTCTACTCAGAAAAAAAACAACAAAATTGTTACAAAGTATTTTAAAGAAACAGACATAGCTAAAAGAATATAGTTTTTTGTCCGTACCCCCCCCCCAATATCACCTGTTCCACACTCCAGCCCAGTCGGTGGCGGTAATGCACCAACCGTCAAAAAAACCTAAAGAAGAAGAAAACCCCCCAAAATAAAAAAAAGCAACAAAATATGGAATAAGAGTATTTGATGGTAAGAACGTATCTTTATTTTTCAAGAATTATTATTATAGCATTTTTCACAAATCGCTACTGTTATTTCACCGGTTTGTGTGTGTGTGTGTGTATATATATATATATATATATATATATATATATATATATATATATATTGTGTGTGTGTCACGTGAAAAAGAAAGTAGACCCTCTTTCAAGTCTAGGTTTTACGGGTAAGTGTCAGGACATAATTAAAAAAAAAAATCATCTGGTCCTTACCAGATCTTAAAATTAGGCAAATACAACCTCAGTTGACCGATAACACATGACACATTCACCCTGTCATTATTTATTTAACACAAAGTAAGCCAAAAATGCAGTAGCAGTGTGTGAAAAATTAAGTACACCCTTGCTGCTTCTATAGAAATTATGAAGGCAATTAGCAGCCAGGTGTTGCTGATCAAATGAATTTGATTAATTGATCATCAGGAAGTGTGGCCACCTCTTAAAAAGCAGAAATTTTGGCAGTTTGCTGGTCTGGAGCACTCAGGTGTATGCTAACACAACGCCAAGGAGGAAAGACTTCAGCAATGATCTTAGAGAAGCAATTGTTGTTGCACATCAGTCTGGGAAGGGTTATAAGGCCATTTCCAAACAATTTGAAATCCATCATTCTACTGTGAGAAACATTATTCAGAAGTGGAAAACATTCAAGACAGCTGCCAATCTTCCCAAGAGTGGACGTCCCAGCAAATTTACTCCAAGGTCAGACCATGCAATGCTCAGAGAAATTGCAAAAAAACCAAGAACTACATCTAAGACTCTACAGGCCACAGTTAGCATGTTAAATGTTAAAGTTCATGACAGTACAATTAGAAAAGACTGCGCAAGTATGGCTTGTTTGGAAGGGTTGCCAGAAGAAAGCCTCTTCTCTCTAAAAAGAACATGGCAGCACGGCTTAGGTTTGCAAAAATGCATCTGAACAAGCCACAAGCCTTCTGGAACAATGTCCTTTGGACAGATGAGACCAAAGTGGAAATGTTTGGCCATAATGTACAGCGCCATGTTTGGCGAAAACCAAAACACAGCATATCAGTACAAACACCTCATACCAACCATCAAGCATGGTGGTGGAGGAGTGATGATTTGGGCTTGTTTTGCAGCCACAGGGCCTGGGCACCTTGCAGTCATTGAGTCAATCATGAACTCTGAATACCAAAGTATTCTCGAGGCAAATGTGAGGCCACCTGTCCAACAGCTAAAGCTTGGCTGCAACTGGGTCATGCAACAGGACAATAATCCCAAGCACACCAGCAAATCCACAGCAGAATAGCTGAAAAAGAAAAGAATCAAGATGTTGGAATGGCCAAGTCAAAGTCCAGACCTCAACGCAATTGAAATGCTGTGGCAGGACTTTAAGAGACCTGTGCATAAACAAATGCCCTCAAATATGAATGAACTGAAGCAATGTTGTAAAGAAGAGTGGGCCGAAATTCCTCCACAATGATGTGAGAGACTGATAAAATCATAAAGAAAACAATTGCTTCAAGTTATTGCTGCAAAAGGTGGTTCTACTGGGGTGTACTTACTTTTTCCACACATGAATTCTGCATTTTCACTTAATTTTTGTTAAATAAATAATGAGATGGTGGAATCTGTTGTGTGTTGCTTTACACCTGAGGTTAGATTTGCATAATTTTAGGACCTGGTAAGGATCAGATGATTTTTTGTGATGTCTTGATTGGTAAAAGCATGTAACTGGAAGAGGGTGTACTTTCTTTTTCACATGACTGTACACACACACACACACACACACACACACACACACACACACACACACATATATATATATATATATATATACAACCCCGATTCCAAGTACAAATTGTAAATAAAAACGGAATGCAATAATTTACAAATCTCAAAAACTGATATTGTATTCACAATAGAACATAGACAACATATCAAATGTCGAAAGTGAGATATTTTGAAATTTCATGCCAAATATTGGCTCATTTGAAATTTCATGACAGCAACACATCTCAAAAAAGTTGGGACAGGGGCAATAAGAGGCTGGAAAAGTTAAAGGTACAAAAAAAGAACAGCTGGAGGACCAAATTGCAACTCATTAGGTCAATTGGCAATAGGTCATTAACATGACTGAGTATAAAAAGAGCATCTTGGAGTGGCAGCGGCTCTCAGAAGTAAAGATGGGAAGAGGATCACCAATCCCCCTAATTCTGCGCCGACAAATACTGGAGCAATATCAGAAAGGAGTTTGACAGTGTAAAATTGCAAAGAGTTTGAACATATCATCATCTACAGCGCATAATATCATCAAAAGATTCAGAGAATCTGGAAGAATCTCTGTGCGTAAGGGTCAAGGCCGGAAAACCATACTGGGTGCATGTGATCTTTGGGCCCTTAGACGGCACTGCATCACATACAGGCATGCTTCTGTATTGGAAATCACAAAATGGGCTCAGGAATATTTCCAGAGAACATTATCTGTGAACACAATTCACCGTGCCATCCGCCATTGCCAGCTAAAACTCTATAGTTCAAAGAAGAAGCCATATCTAAACATGATCCAGAAGCGCAGACGTCTTCTCTGGGCCAAGGCTCATTTAAAAATGGACTGTGGCAAAGCAGAAAACTGTTCTGTGGTCAGACGAATCAAAATTTGAAGTTCTTTATGGAAATCAGGGACGCGGTGTCATTCGGACTAAACAGGAGAAGGACGACCCAAGTTGTTATCAGCGCTCAGTTCAGAAGCCTGCATCCCTGATGGTATGGGGTTGCATTAGTGCATGTGGCATGGGCAGTTTACACATCTGGAAAGACACCATCAATGCTGAAAGGTATATCCAGGTTCTAGAGCAACATATGCTCCCATCCAGACAACGTCTCTTTCAGGGAAGACCTTGCATTTTCCAACATGACAATGCCAAACCACATACTGCATCAATTACAGCATCATGGCTGCATAGAAGAAGGGTCCGGGTACTGAACTGGCCAGCCTGCAGTCCAGATCTTTCACCCATAGAAAACATTTGGTGCATCATAAAACGGAAGATACAACAAAAAAGACCTAAGAAAGTTGAGCAACTAGAATCCTACATTAGAAAAGAATGGGTTAACATTCCTATCCCTAAACTTGAGCAACTTGTCTCCTCAGTCCCCAGATGTTTACAGACTGTTGTAAAGAGAAAAGGGGATGTCTCACAGTGGTAAACATGGCCTTATCCCAACTTTTTTGAGATGTGTTGTTGTCATGAAATTTAAAATCACCTAATTTTTCTCTTTAAATGATACATTTTCTCAGTTTAAACATTTGATATTTCATCTATGTTCTATTCTGAATAAAATATAGAATTTTGAAACTTCCACATCATTGCATTCCATTTTTATTTACAATTTGTACTTTGTCCCAACTTTTTTGGAATCGGGATTTTATATATATCATGAGCAGGACTTATAGACTTAAAAGAGACAATATTATTAATTTACAAATTAATATTATCATATTTATGTATTTAATATTAGCCTTGATTGGCCATTTAGTATTTGCTTAAAACCTAAATTTCAACAGTCAGACAGTGGTTCTTATTAGAGCTGATATTGTGCAAGAAAATTTCAGTTGAATCCCCAGTCAGAATCACAATAGAGACATGCAAATTTCACACAACTCACTGAATAATGCATAAGTCTGTAGTTAGGTCTACATACTGTTGTGCACAATTTCAGGATCAACTCCTCACTATTCCCACATACAATAATTGAACGAAATCTGGCTGCTGTAGCATCTGTAAAGATGGACTTTTTCAAGCCTTAGGGCCTGTTCTGAGGCATCAAGCCCACTAGAGTTTATAGGGAGCCAGAGTATAGGGCAGGTGGCAGGAGGGGGCAGGACAGGATGAAAAACCTATAAGCAGTGGACTAGCAGTTTGTCCTATGTTTAGGCTTTCCAGGACCGGTTTAAAATAGGTGCCCAGCTAACATTACATGCTCCAGTTCCTAAATATTAGCCATTTCCCCTAAATACAGACCCCACAAAAGACTACCCTACAAGGGAAGGGAAGGAATGGCATGCGGTGCACGGCTGGGGATGGACTATGGACTGGGAGGTGTGGAAGCGTCTGTTTGTCTGTGTGTGGCAAAGAGGAGACGAGATGCCAAGCTAAAAATTGAAATGATGCTTTTGACCATTAATATAACAGGTTGGGATATGGGACAGACCACAGGCACTGTTGTCATCTTTACCTGTTATTCATCTCAACATTTTTTTCCTGACATATAAACAGCATTTTTAATACCTCGGAAAAAACAGCATGTATTAAATGCTAGACAAGCACCCATTCTGTCAAAAGGAAAATATTATTTCAGCTTACACAAGCTGAGCTGATTATAATTCTAATAAGCGTGTGTTTGTGGTGAATGACAGAATGATGGGAGGCTAAAAAAAAGGCTTTTATGCTACTCCGACTCCAAACGGTCTCAAATAAAGGGGATCTTGTGGAGCCATGCATTAAATGGGCCCTTATTTATATCTTCAGCTGTCTCCTTCATCAGGAAAAAAAGGAGCCTCACATTCTACGCTGGAAATATCCCACTCTAACCACAGATATGTTCAATCCCAATATCTTTGTCACATCCACTTCACTGGCACACACTGTGAGTATGTTTATCATCTTCTCCACACTGTTGTTACAGGGGTTTTATCATGAGAGTCTGGCCAAAAGTGAAGTGAACACAATTTTCTTCCTTCAACCTCAGATGTAGATGATGATCATCACACACTCACCTTTATTTAGTACAGTTTGTATTAAAACGTAAACATGCAAATCTGGTAACTGTGTGTGTTTAATTTTTGGCTGTCCCTTGAGTTTATCAGACTGAGTTCATGTGTGTTTAAAAAGAAGCAAATATTCTAAGGCATAGATCCTAAAAATAAAAGTTACAGTTTTGTGGCCAGCTGAGCGTCACTGAGTGTGAGCTGACTACAAGCCCAGCTGAGGATCGTAACATTGCGTAAGTGTAAACACGTCACATTATTTGTTTGATCTGGGCAGATGTGACAAGGACTGTCTGTCTGATCTGAGATCTGAACTATGACCCGCAATCAGAGCTTCAGCAAACAAGTCTCAGGAATCAACTATTAATTCTTTAATTGATCAAAAATCTTTAAAAGAGCTGTCTAATTACAATGATCTCATCTCATTATAACCTTTATACCAATACTGACCTGAGCTGGCTTTTAAATCATATTTGACAAGAATTTAAGCAGCTATGTTAATCAGATCTCAGATCTCAAATCAGACTCAGTGTAAACACATTAATGAGAGGTGGCACATACGTAAGAACTTCATGCAAAAAGAAAAGATCAGACTCAACATACATTGATTAGAATCAGTGTGTTTAGAGTGATCACATTCACTCTAAACACACTGATCAGATTCAATGTAAGCATGTGTCAGAATCAGTATACACAGACTGATCAGATGACACAACGGATCAAGAAAGAATCAAAAGAAATGCACTTAGGACTTACAATGCTGATTAGATTCAGCAAATCCACAGTGATCAAACTCAACATAAATACACTGATCAGACTCAGCGCACACACGCGCACACACACAGATAAACAACATACATGCTCATTAGAATCAATGGAAACACGCTGATCAGACTTAGCATAAACACCGATTAGACTCAAGGGAAACACACTGATCAGACTCAACATAATGTCTGATTAGACTCAAGGGAAACACAAATCACACTTAGCATATCCACACTGATCAGACTTACAGTGAACATGCTGATTAGATTCAGCATGTACACATTGATCAGACTCAAGGTCAGTGGCGGTGGCAGCGGGGGGGCGACCGCCCCCCAAGTTACGATGGGAGTCCTTTGGCTATTTACAAGGAAGAAAAGGAGAGAGTAGTGTGAATAAACAGCCCGCTGCATGCCTTTGTTTTCCCTGATTAAATCCCGCTGCATCCCTTCATCCCGGCGCTCCGGCAGCATCCCTTTGTACTGTAGATTGGTAGCACCCATTCGCACCAAAACCAATGCAAATTAGCCTGGCCCTGACGTCACCGATTGCCTCCGCTTTCTGGGATTTTCCTTATTTGGCTTACGCAGAACTGGAAAACCCATCATTTTTAGTAGACAAGCTGATTTATGAATATTCTGTAGACTAATTAACCCGTTGCTGTGGCAACTGTCTAGACATGTCTGGTCTCCTTGGGTACCCGCGCCAAAGTGGGGACCCTGTGACAGCAAGGCTATGACAGTGTCGCTACATTTGTATCTGACTGATAACTTGTTTCCTGTCCGGATGGCTAGATAGCGTTCACGAGCCGTACAAGTAGTTTTGGGGGCCCAAAAACTTGATGCTGCTCTAGATCTACATGAATTCGCTTGCTGCCCTGACCAAACCCATGGTAAGAGGGTGTCATCCTCTCAACAATACTAAGGAGACGTAATTATGTTGTAGTATCATTGGTTCTGTTTCATATAGAAAAAAATACATGGACAAAATGTACTCTAATAAAGACATTTCTATTACATTTCTTAGCTTTACTCCACTAAAATTTGCCTCTCAAAATGCGGGAAATAATGTTTTAGAGGGTTAAAAATTCCAAAATTTCACTGGGGAGCATGCCCCCTGACCCCCCTAGATTTGATGTGCCTTCTCCATGCGACACGTCACCCCCCCATCCAAAACGTTCTGCCACCGCCTCTGAATGTAAACATGCTGATCAGACTCAACATAAAAACCTTCATCAGACTCAACATACACACACTAATCAGACTCAACATAAACACTGATTAGGCTCAATGGAAACATGCTGATCAGACTCAACATGTAAACACTTATCAGTCTCAAAACAAATGTACTTAGACTCAACAAACACACACACTGATCAAACTCAGTAAATATAATAATCAGACTCATGGTAAACACACTTATTAGATTCAATGTAAACAAACTAATTAGACTCAGCATAAATATCAACTCAAAGTAAGGACACTGAACAGAACGAGCATAAACACACTTATCAGACCCACTGTAAACTCAGACTCCGTGTAAACAAACACACTGATCAGACTCAACATAAACACTTAATGCAATATAAACACACTGTTCAGAGCCATTAAACGAGCATTCAAATTTAATAAAACACACATTAAAAGACTACAAACAGTTCAGACTTTAGGAAAGCACTGATTAGATCCAATGTCAATACACCATTTAGACCTACAGTGGGGAAAATAATTATTTGATCCCCTGCTGATTTTGTACGTTTGCCCAGTTACAAAGAAATGAGCGGTCTATAATTTTTATGGCACTTTTATTTTAACAAATAGACAGAATATCAACAAAAAAGTCCAGGAAAAAAAAACATACAGTATAAAGGTTATAAATTAATTTGTATTTGATTGAGTGAAATAAGTATTTGGTCCCTATGCAAAACATGACTTAGTACTTGGTGGAGAAACCCTTGTTGGCAAGCACAGAAGTCAGACGTTTCTTGTAGTTGATCACCAGGTTTGCACACATCTCAGGAGGGATTTTGGTCCACTCCTCTTTACAGATCCTCTCCAAATTCTGAAGGTTTCGAGGCTGTCGCTTGGCAACACGAAGTTTCAGCTCCCTCCACAAATTTTCTATAGGGTTATGGTCTGCAGACAGGCTAGGCCACTCCATGACTTTAATGTGCTTCTTCTTGAGCCACTCCTTTGTTGCCTTGGTTGTATGTTTTGGGTCGTTGTCATGCTGGAAGCCCCATCCACGACCCATCTTCAGTGCTCTGACTGAGGGAAGGAGGTTCTCTTCCAAGATCTTACGGTACATGGCCCCATCCATCGGCCCCTTAATGCGGTGAAGTTGTCCTGTACCCTTAGCAGAGAAACAGCCCCAAAGCATAATGTTTCCACCTCTGTGCTTGATGGTGGGGATGGTGTTCTTGGGATTGTATTCAGCATTTCTCTCCCTCCAAATGTGACGAGTTGAGTTGATGCCAGAGAGTTCAATTTTGATCTCATCTGACCACATCACCTTCTCCCAAGCCTTCTCTGAATCATTTAGGTGCTCACTGGCAAAATTCAGACGGGCCTGTACATGTGCCTTCTTGAGCAGAGGGACCTTGCGGGCACTGCAGGATTTCAATCCATTACGGCGTAGTACGTTACCAATGGTTTTCTTGGTGAATATGGTCCCAGCTGCCTTGAGATCATTAACAAGCTCCTCCCATGTAGTTCTGGGCTGATCCCTCACCCTTCTCATGATCATCCTTACCCTACGAGGCGAGATCTTGCATGGAGCTCCAGGTCGAGGGCGATTGATGGTCATTTTGTATTTCTTCCATTTTCTAATAATTGCACTAACAGTTGTCTCCTTCTCACCAAGGTTCTTGCTGATGGTCTTGTAGGCCATTCCAGTCTTGTGCAGGTCTACAATCTTGTCCCTGGTGTCCTTTGAAAGTTCTTTGGTCTTGCCCATGGTGGTGGAGAGGTTGAAAGAGGTTGATTCTGTTGACAGGTGTCTTTTATAACCATAATGAGTAAAAATTAGAAGTACTTTCTTAAAGTGACAGACTAATCTGTGTGCCTCATGGGCACATACAGTAACCAGTCAGTGGGAGCCAGAATTCTTGCTGGTTTGTAGGGGATCAAATACTTATTTCATTCGATCAAATGCAAATGAATTTATAACATTTATATAATGTGGTTTTTCTGGACTTTTTTGTTGATATTCTGTCTCTATCTGCTAAAATAAAAGTACCATAAAAATTATAGACTGCTCATTTCTTTGTAACCAGGCAAACATACAAAATCAGCAGGGGATCAAATAATTATTTTCCCCACTGTAACTTAAATACACTCCCCAGACCTAACATTAAAGAAATAAAAGTCAACATACACACACAAGATCCAACATAAACCTATAGATCAGCTTCACTGAAAGTAACCTAATCAGATCTAAATTTCAAACACTGATCATACAAAATGATCAGACTGATATTTTTTGCACTGACCAGACTTTTTGTTAACCCATTGATCAGACCCAATGTAAAGAGATGTCAAACTCCAGTATACACACAATGACCATCCCATATCAGCTTGAACATTGTTATTAAATCCAACATCGGTACACTAATCAGACCCACCAAAAGCACAATGATCAGACACGATTTATAGGCAAAGATCAGTCTTAAAGTTAAAATACTGATCAGACCAAACACTAACAAGACTCAACATTAAAACAATAATCAAGACCCAATGTAAACACACTGATTAGATTCAGTGTAAACACTCCAAACTGATCTAACAAAAAATACTGATCAGACCTAAGATGACGGTATGATCAAACCCAATGTTAAATCACTGATTAGACCCAATGCAATCACACTGATCAGCTACAATATACAAACCCTGATTAGACCTAAAGTACACACAACAAAACAGACTTAACAAGAAATGCTGATCAGACCTCACATAAAGGTACAGGTGCTTATCAGACCTAAGGTAAATAAGGTAAACATGCTGATCAGACACAACAGAAACACACCAATCAGACCTAATGCTCTAATATGTCAAATGAATGTATTCTGAATGTATGGCAGACCCAACATAAACATAAATCAACTCACTGGAGTTGCTTCCACTTCCTGTGCCAACTGTATTGATGGTAGAAGGGACTGATGATGATGGATATAGAAGAAGATGTCCATTCTCACAACCCTGCTGTTGTTGCTGTGTGTGCCAGGTAGCAATGCCCGAGTCTCGTGATCCCTGCCAGCCGTTGAGGCGGTCATCAGAGCCGTAACGCTGATGCTGGGCATAGAGATGATGAGAAGAAGTCACTCGCTCCAGTGAATCTCCTCCTCCTCCTCCTCCTCCTCCTCCAGCACTGCGAGTGGCTGCCCGTTCCTCCAGGTGGTTGAGCCAGAGAGCGAGATCAGCCCGGTCCTCCAGAGATGTGGCCGGGTGGATGAGCGCATACGAGAGCAGCTGCCTACTCTCCTCAAGGTGCCGCCCAAACTCGATTGTGTGAGTGAGGATTTTGGGAAGTAGCCGCATGTACTCGCTTTTTGCTTCGCCGTTGCCTGGCTTGAGGAGGGGCAGGTGGGTCAAGACCAGAGAGATGAGACGCTCTTTTGGCTCGGCCTGCCACTGGCCAATCACCGCTGAGGAAGAGAGATGGGAAATATATTTAGGATATATTTATTTTCATAAATGCATTCAATTTACCTGAAAATTGTACTGGAAATTATTCAGGACAGAGGACCTTTGTGTGTTTTTTTTTATCATGAGAAAACCCCAAATAACATCAATACAAGCTATTAAAGCATCCACAGACAAACGTGGCTAGCTTCTCCGCTGCAAGAGGACAGGGAAAGATCATTTCTTTATTTTACTTTTTGCCCAAACCAGTTGCCACAGCGCTATGTCTACACTATTACACAGTGTCCAAGCAGCTATACATATCCAACCGATTGAGGCATGTCTCAGAAACACTTGTCCTGTCCAGCTTCAGCTATAGATACTCTGAGGTCATGGACACTTTGTCCAACACCACAAATAGAGGACTGGTTAAAGAACGGTATACACATCAGCAAATGTGTCCTGATTAGGTATGCTCTAAAATGAAACTCTATCACAATAGTTTCCATTTATCAAAGCTTAATAGTATTACAGTACTGAATTTAAAAATAAAAACAAAGCAAATCTCAAACCTGCTAACATCTTAGCTTTGATAAAATATCCCAAACAGATGTGATTAGCAATCTGCCCAAGTTAGCTAATTATATACACTGTATATTAGCTAGTTACATATGTTTCATATCTCATTACCATTACTAGTTAGCTACTAATATACATTGCCTATTAGCTGGTTACATATACCCAGTGTTGGGCACGCTACTTTCAAAAAGTAATTAGTTATAGTTACTAGTTGCTTTTCCCAAAAAGTAACTGAGTTAGTAACGGAGTTACTTTGTCATAAAAGTAACTAATTACCAGGGAAAGTAATTATTCCGTTACATTTTGTGTGTCCCCCCAAAAAAAAAAAAAAATCAAATTCAATTAATCATAATAAAAGTGAATGTTAAATGTGTTTAATGACTGAAATGGACACTTAACAGAACCAGTTAGTAACGTTATCTACACTATATTAATATTTTTGTGGGACAATGTGAGATAAGACATCTATCAAATTTAATATATTTTTGTAGTTATTAAAATTGTTACTAATTACTGGCCACTGACGAGGACAAACGCTTTGTTCCTCGACATAATGTGCATTGCACGTACACATTTTTGCCTTTTATTTCAAGTAATGGCTGTATTTCCAATGTGAAAGCACAGTGCTGGGCTGACCGCTCGCCATCGCTGGGTCTTCTCATTGAAAGTGTGCACAGTAGTGCAGTAGGCGGAGCCTACCTACATATGCTGTCCAAATCTACTCTGATTGGCTGACTATGCCGTTGTCTCGTGTCTCCCCGCCCCACACTAAAGCAGAGTAAAGAAAGGGTGAACGAGCAGCGTGCCAGATGAAAACAGCTTTAATAAAGTAACGCATAGTATTTTATTGTAAGTAACGGGAACGGCGTTATAACGATGTAAAAAGTAATTAGTTAGATTACTCGTTACTAAAAAAAGTAACGCTGTTAGTAACGCCGTTTATTTCTAACGCCGTTATTCCCATCACTGCATATACCACATATTAGCCAAATACACACAGTGCTCAGCATAAATGAGTACACCCCCTTTGAAAAGTAACATTTTAAACAATATCTCAATGAACACAATTTCCAAAATGTTGACAAGACAAAGTTTAATATAACATCTGTTTAACTTATAACGGGAAAGTAAGGTTAATAATATAAACTTAGATTACACATTTTTCAGTTTTACTCAAGTTAGGGTGGTGCAAAAATGAGTACACCCTATAACAAAAACTACTACATCTAGTAGTTTGTATGGCCTCCATGATTTTTAATGACAGCACCAAGTCTTCTAGGCATGGAATGAACAAGTTGGCGACATTTTGCAACATCAATCTTTTTCCATTCTTCAACAATGACCTCTTTTAGTGACTGGATATATTATTTACCAGCTTGAGGTTAGTCCATATCGTGAAATACCGTGACCTCGGCCTTGAGAATACTGACCTCGGCCCAGAGGCCTCGGTATTTCACAATACGGACCTCCCAGCTGGTAAATTGTAAATTTTATATATATATATATATATATATATATATATATATATATATATATATATATATATATCTCTTATCCTACATGTATTATGCCACGCTCCCCAATGGAGAATGAGCGTGCAAAATTGTTATAATATTGCACATTATCAAGACAACATGAGGTTACATGCAAAGATCCAATGACAAAACATTTCTGTTGCGCATGTACACAATCATTTCTTTGTCAGCTGGGAAAGAGAGAAGATGGGGTTAATTCAGTACTCGGGTTAAGCACTCAATAAATAAACTGAAACTAAAGACGCGCTGAACACCCGAAAGGCTACGAAAACTTCATTATATATTCTTCACGCATACAAGAGAAAAACAAACCAACGGACATAAAAAAAAAATGGAAAAGAGACACGTCGGAGACGTAAAACTTCCGCACTTGTGAGTGACTGTGACAGTTTGTAAACAAAAATGGTGGTGAGGTTTGCTTCATTAAAAGCGGAAGATTTAAAGAGAAAGATGCGCTCAACACCCAAAAGGCTACAAAAACTTCACTGGATATTCTTTATGCATATTTACAAGAGAAAAACATACCAATGGACATTGAAAAACTGGAAAAGAGAGCAATAGTGGAAATATAAAGTTATACTTGGAGGTGAGGAAAAGTGACGGAGACTATTACAAGAGGACTTCATTCGTGGACTTCACTCAGCAAATCCCTTTAGTTTTGAACAACTGCAATGTAACAATTAACTACTACCAAAAGTAACTTTGAACTTGAATTGTCAACCTGGATATAGCTTGGATATAAGTTGGGTTGTTCAGGCTTTCTGGACTTGTACCATTTTATTGTTAGAACTTTGATGTGATGCCCATTTTTAAAGTCCAAGTTTCCATGAGCCATGAACAACAGAGAGCCAGGCGGGATGAACGCACCTCTTTGTTTATGTTGAAAATTGAATTTATTGTCTGTTAACAAAACATAAACTTGAAAGAAAAGTGGTGGTAAAATTAGTCCATAGATGTAATGCCGACAAAAAAGCTGTTTTGAAATGAATGTAAACTAGAGAGTGGTCAAAAACAGTGTGATTGCCCGCCCTCCCATTATCCATCAGCCTCCAACTAACACCTGTGCCCAACACCATATACCCTTTGCCCCTTCACTGTCACATCAAAGATGGCTGGTCACCACGTCAGGCAGGGAAATGTAGTTTAAAACCATAAATCATACAAAAACGACTATACTTCAAAACAAAAAGTAATAATTCAAAGAAAAATAAGAAATGGCTATAACATTTGACTTTGTACATATACCGTACATTGGATTGACAGAACATTGAATTACATTTGATCAGAATCAGCATTCAATATTGATGAGTTACCCCCCTGTTCTTAACTTTTTGTAAAATCTATAATTGTTCTATCGAATGTCTATGTAGTAGTTTAATAATAATAATAATAATAATAATAATAATAATAATGGGTGGCATGGTGGTGTAGTGGTTAGCACTGTCGTTTCACAGCAAGAAGGTCCTGGGTTCGAGCCCAGCGGCTGACGAGGGCCTTTCTGTGTGGAGTTTGCATGTTCTCCCTGTGTCTGCGTGGGTTTCCTCTGGGTGCTCCGGTTTCCCCCGAAGACATGCAGATTAGGCTAGTTGGTGGCTATAAATTGACCGTATGTGTGAATAGTTGTTTGTCTCTATGTGTTAGCCCTGCGATGACCTGGCGACTTGTCCAGGGTGTACCCTGCCTCTCGCCCATAGTCATGTTTTCTTAAGCAATGGCTTTTTTTCTGGCCAATCTTCCATAAAGCCCCGCTCTGTGGAGTGTATGGCTTAAAGTGGTCCTATGGACAGATACTCCCATCTCCACTGTGGATCTTTGCAGCTCCTTCAGTGTTATCTTTGGTGTTTTTGTTGTATCTCTGTTTACTGCCGTCTTTGCCCGGTCTGTGAGTTTTGGTGGGCGGCCTTCTCTTGTCAGTTTTGTAGTGGTGCCATATTCTTTCCATTTTGCTCTAATGGATTTAATGGTGCTCCGTGGGATATTCAAAGTTTGGGATATTTTTTATAACCCAACTCTGAGCCATACTTCTCCACAACTTTGTCTCTGACCTGTTTGGAGGCTCCTTGGGTTTCATGTTGCTTGCTTAGTAGTGTTGCAGTCAGGGTCCTTCCAGAACAGGTTGATTTATACAGACATCATGTGACAGATCATGTGACACTTTGATTGCACACAGGTGGATCTTAATCAACTAATTATGTGACTTATGAAGTGAATTGGTTGGACCAGCTCTTATTTAGGGGTTTCATACGAGAGGGGGTGAATACTGTACCTATGCACACTCCAGATTTCTGTTTTTTCATCTTAATTATTGTTTGTGTCACAATAAGAGAAAAATTTGCACCTTTAAAGTGGTAGGCATGTTGTGTAAATCAAATGGTGCTCACCCCCTAAAAAAATCCATTTTAATTCCAGCTTGTAATGCGACAAAACAGGACAAACACCAAGGGGGATGAATACATTTGCAAGACACTGTAAATGCACTGTGTATTAGCTACTTACAAATGCTAGTTAGCTATTTATACTGTATACACTGCACATTAGCTATTCAAATATACTGCATAGGTAACTAGATATTTATATCTATATAGCAGAGGGGAATCGTTAGAGCCTTCTAGGCCTTCAGAGAAGGCCTAAACATATGAGCATTTCAAATGTTATATTTAATTTGTTTCATTCTTTAATTTCTTTCATAATTTCATTATAAATATTCTCTTCAAATTTTAATTTGGCCTCATTTTCTTTCTATCAAATTTTCTTCAGAAATGAAAGGGTTACTGTCCTGAAAGCATTAAAACAGAGTTATCCAATGAGATTTCTTTGTTTGTCTCTAGGCTGAGAAGAGTTTAGAGCTGGTTCCCTCATTGCCAGGACAGAAGGCCATGGCAGTGTATGTTTATGTAGGCAGTGACAGATGAATTAACCAATCAGATTTTTATTTATAGTGGGAGGGACCAAACATTTCTCACCCTAAGCCTTCTGGAAGGCCAATGCGAGCTTAACCGCGACTTGAAGAGCAAGTAGCACACGCTAACGACCAAGAAACTAAGATTTCTGTCGTAATTTCATATGAATAATTTTTTTTTTTTTTGTGAACTTCCCCAAAGACCTCTATTGTAAAATATGTTAATTTGCTTGGTTCCGTTAATGGTTCCACTATTGGTTCTGATGGGGCATTAATTAGTGTAACACACCTGTGGACATTATCAGGGTGGCATGGTGGTGTAGTGGTTAGCACTGTTGCCTCACAGCAAGAAGGTTCTGGATTCGAGCCCAGCGACTGGCAGGGGCCTTTCTCTGTGGAATTTGCATGTTCTCTCTGCGTCTGCAAGGGTTTTCTCCGGGTGCTTCGGTTTCCCCCATAGTTCAAAGACATGCAGTTAGGTTAATATGGGGCAGCCTTGGGCTGAAGTGCCCTTGAGCAAGGTACCTAACCCCTGACTGCTCACTGGAGTATGGCTGTCCACTGCTCTGGGTGTGTGTGTGTGTGTGTGTGTGTGTGTGTGTGTGTGTGTGTGTTCACTGCTTCAGATGAGTTCAATGCAGAGGATGAATTTCACTGTGCTTGAAGTGTGCATGTGACAAATAAAGATTTCTTTTTCTTATCATGCTTGGGATGTCTGGAAAGGGGTAAGCTGGCTTCATGAATACTGTATGGATAATATTCATTAATACAGTATATATTTTTTATATTTCCCAAGATATGATGCTTATATTTTGATGTAAGAATGCTTTTACACACATCTGCTGTTTGCATTGGATCAAATATGTAAATTAGTGTTGTAAAATTCTGTGTGAAAAGTCGAGTGTTTATCTGAGTAACCATTTGGCTAGGTGCTAACTGGTGATAATGTTGTCGGGATGTCAGAATTCTTTCCCCTATCTCTGTGTGTTGATAGCCCTGTCATTCATTGTTTTTCAGGTATGTTTGCCTATGTTAAGAAAACTCTTAAGATCTATCAAATTTTATTCATTACTGTATGGTTTATTTAATTTATGTCATGTTCCGCCCCAGACATCCACTCTGGAGATTACGGATCTATCACGCCAGCGCCGATCCAGACCTTCCTGGTTTTCACCGCTGCTTATTTAAAGGCCGTTCTCAGACTCTGACTTTGCCAGAATGGCTCGTTTGTTTTCTTTAGCCATTTCTGTGCCGTTTATGCTTTTCATGGTTCCCCCCCCAGCTATTTTTCTAGTTCATGTTTTTTGCACCAAGGGTTTTCTCTTGTTCATGGTTTTTTGCTTTAGTGTTTTTGTCCTTACCTGTCTCATGTTTTTGTCAGGTTTTTGTCTCTTGTTACCCAGACTATTTTTGCCATTTGTGTTTTTGTCCTGTTTTGCTACCTTTTTGCCATGCCCTTTTTTCCCTGGATTAAATCACCTTATTTATTGGATTACTGTCTGTTGTGCGTTTTTCTGCTTCTGGATCCAAACCTCACCACCCATAACAGTACGTTCTGGCCAACATGGATCCAGCGGAACTCGCCCATCTGAGAACGACTGTCCAGCAATGAGGGATTCTCCTCGGGACCCACCAACAAGACCTACAGCAAATTACCCAGAACCTCACCACCCTGTCTGACTTACTCAACCTCCTCACCACACAGATTCAGCACTTTCAAGCCATGCCTACCCCTGCCCAGCTGCGGCAGGGGTCCCGGTCTATCTCAAACTATGCCGTCGAGTTCCGGACGTTGGTGACATCGTGTGGTACTGTTATGGGTGGTGGAGGTGAAGTAGAAGTATCCAGAAGCAGAAAAACACACAACAGACAGTAATCCAATAAATAAGGTGATTTAATCCAGGGGAAAAAGGGCGTGGCAAAAAGGTAGCAAAATAGGACAAAAACACAAATGGCAAAAATAGTCTGGGTAACAAGAGACAAAAACCTGACAAAAACACGAGACAGGTAAGGACAAAAACACTAAAGCAAAAAACCATGAACAAGAAAAAACCCTTGGTGCAAAAAACATGAACTAGAAAAACAGCTAGAGGGAAAAACCATAAAAAGCATGAACTGCACAGAAACAGCTAGAGAAAACAAACAAGACATTCTAGCAAAGTCAGAGTCTGAGAACAATAAGCAGGTGAAAACCAGAAAGTGAATTCAGGTGGGATGGAATTCCCATCCCGGATCTGGATCGGCGCTGGCGTGGGAGATCCGTAATCTCCGGAGTGGATGTCCGGGGCAGAGCATGACAATTTATTGTACAATGTAAACTATACTATACGATCAATATTAAGTGCTCGACTGTTAAAGGCTGTTTTATCTCACACAGTGTAATGTAGCCAGCCTACTGAACAGTATGTAGCTTACAGTAAGGTAATTTTTTTTTTTTATCATGCTTGGGATGTCTGGAACAGGGGATACCAGAATTCTTTCCCCTGTCTCCATGTGTTGATAGCTCAGTCATTCATTGTTTTCCAGAGTAAAGGTTGACAGACGAACTCTTGGCCTCCTCTGCATCATCTATTAGCCACACAGAGACTTTTAGTTATTATTAGAGTAACTGACTGGTTATAGTCGGTTACACACACTCGCCCCAGTATTTTTCACTCATACTCATTTACCTGTGTAATTTACTTAGTTACTTTTAAAATCAACATTGACAACTACACACAACAGAGCTACCTGGCACCCTGCCGCTAATCCCTTGCAAAATCTTTTGCCTTGTTTCTTTTTTGGTGTGTCTGGCTAAGTTTTGGCTGAACTGAAGTCCCAGCTCTAATAGTAACGGTTCGCCACTGCTATATAGACATGCATGTTAGCTAGTTACTAATACTAGTTTGCTAGTTACAGTATATACACAGGATATGCTAGTTAGATTTGCTTCATATTAGCTAGTTGACCTGAAAACCCGTGATAGCAACTGAAAGCTGTAAGTTCAGTCTGGGTTAAAAATAAAAGACTAATGGTACAATCTAGCTAGCATATGCACAAATACTGTACTTTAGTTTAAAATGAACAATATGCACTCGTGTCTGACTCAAATACTGTTAATGTTATAGCAGAAGTGGAACAGGCTCTGTTTGTATGGACTGGATTGCATGGTTAATTCAAGAACCCTCAAGGTCTAACACACGATATGTCATGCTTTGCTTGATGTCACCACAGTTCAGACTAGAAGGAGCATGTCAGGGCTTGGGGCACTTTTAGGGACAGGGCTAGAGTCAGTTTGCTTCTCGTGATGGCCTGGATTTACGTACATAGTGACAACTTTAAAACTATTTGAGTCACTTCATCATTAGCTGGTTAATGTTGTAGAGATACTATAGAGACGGGGCCAAATATATTGGAATCTCTCTACCTTTTCTGTAGTTCTGAATAAGATTTCTTTGCTGGTAGTTTGACAAATTCTTCTTCAGCAAACTTTTCCAGCTTTCTCAAGTTTGAGGGGTACCATCTCCAAGCAGCAAGAATTAAACTTTTTTCACAAATATTTAATAGGATTCTGATCAGGACTCATGGATGGGCATTTCAGAGGGATCCAATGTGTTCTCCTTATTCAATTCAATTTTATTTGCATTGCGCTTTTAACAATGGACACTGTCACACAGCAGGTTAACAGAAATATATAAATTCCTGATATAAATTTTACATCTATGAATTTATCAAATGTATCCCTAATTAGCAAGGCCACAGTCCTAAAGTTACCATGGCAGTTGTAGTCCTAAGTCATCGTAAACAAAGCTGTTTGTATCAATTGCAGTCCAAAGTCATCTTCCCGATTTCTAAGTGCATCTTTAGGCTGTCCAGTGGAGCCATCCTCAGCAGGAGCGAGGTGGATCAGGCAGGTCTGGAGACTACTGGGGTCACTGGTATCTCAGGTGGTGATGACAACTCCAACCAGACATAGGACATTACTTATCCTAGGATACATACTTATCCATCCTTGGTTGCTTCTTGATGTGTGCCTCAGTTCGTTATCCTGCTGAAAGTCCCATAACCTGTGACTGAGTCATAGCTTTCTGACACTGGTCTGCATGTTCCTCTCCAAAATGCCTTGATAGTCTTCTGACTTCATTGTGCCCTGCACAGATTCAAGGCACCCAGTACATGAGGCAGCAAAGCAACCCCAAAACATTGCTGAGCCTCCTCCATGTTTCACAGTAGGCACACTGTTCCTGTCCTTGAAAGCTTCTCCTGTCGACATTCATTGGACGGAATTTTCCAAAAACCTCTAATTCTATTTCGTCTATCCAAAGCACATACTGCCAGAAGGACTGTGGTTTGTCAACAAGTCCAGTCTGGCCTTTTTATGAGTTGCTTTTAGAAAAAGGGTCCTCCTAGGACTTTTTCCATGAAGCCCATGTTCATTCAGACACCCATGGATGATGTGATTTGAAATGGTTGTACCTTGAGCTTGAAGGTCCCTTTGGAGCTGTTTTGACATTTTTCTTTGTTCTTTTTTTAACCATTCCAACAATCTGTTCAATTGTGGAATAAATTTTCTCTTGAGACCTCATCCACAGATGTTGGCTCCAGTCACATAGACCTTAAAATTCTTTATAATACAGTATAATATTGGTAAGTGGTCACAGGAACATCAAGCTCTTTCGAAATGATCTTGTAACATTTACATTGAGCATGCTTGGCTATGACCTCAGACCACTCTCTGGTTTTTCCTTCTGTTTGCCATGTTCAGTGTGATATCCACAGACAGCTAGACGAGGAATGACATCCAATTAAAATTGCTGCATGACTGAAAAAAAGATTGAAAAAGATTCTACTACTAATTAAATCTAAAAAGTCTGCTCAAACTATCACTACAGTGCAATTTTTTTTACAACTTTCAAAGGGTACCAATAATGCGCTCATTCTAATACGTTATCATTTCTATAGTAACAGCTCATTCACGGTGACTTGTATAGTGCGTACTCAAATCAAAGACAAATAATAAACTGATTCAAGAACATGCTGTTATTTACCAAGAAAAAAGAGGATAATCATTGGTACGCTGAAGTTTTTTAATTTGTTTATGTAACATTTATGTAAGGAGTCTCCAGTGTCAGTGCGTTGTAACAGTCAGTATTTTTTTTTTTAGCTACGGGAGACTTTTCTTGATAGATGGTTTTGTGGTTTCTGATTTCTCAGTAACATGACAATCTTGTTCATGGATGTTTCACAACATGTTACTGTAACTCTAAATGGACAAATTGTAAGACATTCATTAATTAATGAAAAAAGTAATGATTGGTATATACAGTGGTGCTTGAAAGTTTGTGAACCCTTTAGAATTTTCTATCTACATAAATATGACCTAAAACAACATCAGATTTTCACACAAGTCCTAAAAGTAGGTAAAGAGAATGTCATGCTCCGCCCTGGACATCCACTCCGGAGATTATGGATCTCTCACGCCAGCACCGATCCGGATCCGGGACAGGAACTCCCTCTCACCTGAATTCACTTCCTGGGTTTCACTGCTGTGTATAAATAAGCCGGTTTCAAACTCAGAATTTGCCAGAATGTCTTGTTTGCTTCTTTAGCTGTTTCTGTGCCTCTCTTACTGGTCATGGTTATTCTCTCTAATGACTTTTTCTTGTTCATGGTTTTTGCACTAGCACTCTTCTGGTTCATGGTGTATTTTTGCACTAAGGGTTATCTCAGATTCATGGTTTATTGCACTAAGGGTCTTTTCTTGTTCATGGTTTTTTGAACCAGTGTTTTTGTCTTTACCTGTCTCATGTTTTTGTCAAGTTGTTTTTCTTATTTTGTCCAGACTACTTTTGCCATTTGTTTTTTGTCCCGTTTGTTTACCTTTTTGCCACGCCCTTTTCCCCCCTGAATTAAAGCATATTATTTATTGGATTACTGTCTGTGTTCTGCTTGTGGGTCCTAACTTCACCATACCTCCACCAGTCCTAACAGTACGTTCTGGCCCTTGTCGACTCAGGGGCGGACAGGAACCTGATCTGCTCTGCCACTGCCAAGTGTCTGGGAATCCCACTACTTGCTCTTGACGTCCCTCTCACTGTCCTGACACTCAATGGCACCGGCTTGACCAGCATCACCCACCTTACCGCCCCGCTCACCCTAAGGATTTCCGGTAACCACTCAGAAACCATCCAGCTTCACGTCATGAACAACCCCCATGTACACATCGTCCTAGGATTACCATGGTTAATGCAGCACAATCCCCACCTTAACTGGACTAATAACACCATCCTAGACTGGAGTTCTTCCTGCCTGGCGTCCTGTCTGAACTCTGTTCTGTCTCCCGCCAAACCACCACAGCCCTCAGCCAGCAAGTTTCCCGACCTCTCTCACATGCCTCCGGAATATCTGGACCTTAAGCTAGTTTTCAGTAAGACCTGAGCAGTGTCCCTCCCTCCTCACAGACCCTACGACTGTGGTATTGACCTCCTGCCCGGGACAGCACCACCCAAGGGACGCCTCTATTCTCTTTCTCCCGCTGAAAGACAAGCCATGGAAAAGTACATCACCGAATCACTGGCAGCTGGGATCATCCGCCCTTCCTCCTCCCCAGCAGGGGCGGGGTTCTTCTTCATTGAAAAGAAGGACAAGTCACTCTGCCCCTGCATTGACTATCGGGATTTCAATGCCATCATGGTCAAGAACCGCTACTCACTACCACTCATGACCATGGCCTTTGAACTACTCCAGGGAGCCAAGGTATTCACCAAGCTAGATCTACGCAATGCATACCATCTCCTCAGGATCAGGGAGGGGGACGAGTGGAAGACAGCCTTTAACACCACCACTGGTTACTATGAGTACCTCGTGGTCCCTTTTGGCCTGACCAACGTGCCCGCAGTCTTCCAGGCACTCGTTAATGACGTCTTAAGGGACTTCCTAAACATCTTCGTTTTCGTGTACTGGATGACATCCTGATCTTCTCCCGCTCCCTGGAGGAACATCGGGGTCATGTCCGGCAGGTCCTCCAGCGCCTGCTAGAGAACAAGTTGTTTGTCAAGGCAGAAAAGAGCGAATTTCACCAAAGCTCTGTCTTGTTTCTGGGATTCATCATTTCCCCGGCAAGGATCCAGATGGACCCCCTCAAGCTCGAGGCAGTTGCCGATTGGCCCACCCCATCTTCGAGATGAGAGCTTCAGCACTTCTTAGGATTCGGCAACTTCTACAGGCGCTTCATTTGCAACTTCAGCACGGTGGCCGGACCTCTCTCAGCCCTGACCTCAACCAAGACCCAATTCAAGTGGGGGGAGGAAGCAGAGAAAGCCTTTTCCACGCTCAAGCACAGGTTTACCACAGCACCCATTCTCACCATACCCAATCCAACCAAGCAGTTTATTGTCAAGGTCAACGCTTCCAAGTCAGGGGTCGGAGCTATACTTTCCCAAAGGGCCAGTGATGACAAGGTCTACCCATGCTCCTTCTTCTCCCGTCGGCTATCCCCCGCCAAACAGAATTACGACATTGGCGACCAAGAACGACTGGCTGTAAAACTAGCCTTGGAGGAGTGGAGGCACTGGCTCGAGGGGTCAGAGTTCCCCTTCCTAGTCTGGACCGACAATAAGAATCTGGAGTACCTCAAGTCCACCAAACACCTTCATTCCCGTCAAGCCAGTTGGTCTCTCTTCTTCTCCCGGTTCAACTTCACGCTTTCCTACTGCCCAGGCTCCAAGAATGGCAGACCTGCCCTGTCCAGGATGTTCTCCTCCCACCAAGAGGAGTCCAAGCCGCCTGAGACCATCCTTCCTCCACGCTGCCTGGTGAGAGCTGCCATTCTAGAGGTTGAGACACTTGTGCAGAAGGCCTTGGAGCAGGACCCTGGTGAAGGTAACCCCAACAACATTCCTCCTAACCATCTGTTTGTTCCTGGTCCTGTGTGAACCCAGGTACTGCAGTAGGGTCATGGCTCCAATCTGGCCTGTCATCCGGGAGCTGCCTGAACCCTGGCACTCATCCAGCAGTGCTTTTGGTGGCCATCCATCAAGGAGGATGTCCAGGAGTTCGTGGCAGCTTGCGACACATGTTCCTGGAACAAGACAGCCAATCGACCCCCTGCCGGCTTGCTAAGACCCCTCCCAACTCCACATCGACCTTGGTCTCACATTGCCCTGGACTTCGTCACAGGACTCCCCAACTCAGGTGGCAACACATGCATTCTCACTGTCATTGACCGTTTCTCCAAGACCATTCATTTCATCCCTCTGCCCAAGCTCCCCTCAGCCAAAGAAACTGCTGAACTTCTCATCCAGCACATTTTCCGTCTACATGGACTGCCCACTGACATCGTTTCTGACCGGGGTCCTCAGTTCACTGCGAGGGCTTTCTGCAAACTCATCGGGGCCACCTGTAGTCTCTCCTCAGGCTTCCACCCATAGACCAACGGTCAGGCAGAACGGGTGAACCAGGCTTTGGAGGTTGCACTCAGGTGCATGGCATCCAGGGATGCCAGTTCTTGGAGTAAGTACCTACCCTGGATCGAGTACACTCGTAACACTCTTCCTTCATCTGCCACAGGTCTCTCACCCTTCCAGTGCTCCCTAGGTTACCAACCACCACTCTTCCCCAACCAAGAGGAGGAGGTCACCGTACCCTCTGCCCAGATCTTCATACGCCGCTGCAGGAGGACATGGACATTGGCCCGGAGAAAACTCATTCACTCCACCCTAGCATCCAAGAGGCAGGCCGACAAATGCCGCTCTAAGGTGCCCATTTACCGGGTGGGGCAACAAGTCATGCTCTCCACATGCCATCTGCCACTCAGAACCGTCTCCCGCAAGCTGCCTCCCAGGTACCTAGGACCCTTCCTCATCAAAAAGGTAATCAACTCATGTTCTGTCAGACTGGCATTACCACTCACCATGCGACGCATCCACCCCACGTTCCACATATCACAGCTTAAACCTCTGGTCTCTGGTTCTGGTTCTCATTCAGTCAATTTAGAGCCACCAATTACCCTAACCTGCATGTCTTTGGAGGAAACCGGAGCACCTGGAGGAAACCCACGCAGACACAGGGAGAACATGCAAACTCCACACAGAAAGGCCCTTGCCGGCTGCTGGGCTCGAACCCAGGACATTCTTGCTGTGAGGTGACAGTGCTAAACTCTACACCACCATGCCGCCCTACTTCTCAACCATTTAATTTTTGTCTCTCACTTTTGGTCATTTCTGGGGTTTTTTTTATATTTCCTCCCTCTGTCCAAATACTACCGACTTAACATGTGATCCTTCATCTCAGACATTGCAGTTTTATGCAGTCTGAGAAACAGAATTATGGGATAAAAAAAGAATTTGTCCAAAATAAGAAATATCAGAGGCTTGAGATGGTTTCTTTTTTTACCTTGACAACTTGACTTGCTCATGGTATTTACAGTGTCTTGTAAAAGTATTCATCCTCCTTTGTGTTTGTCCTGTTTTGTTGCATTGCAAGGTGGAATTAAAATGGAATTTGGGGGGGGTTTAGCACCATTTGATTTACACAACATGCCTACTATTTTAAAGGTGCAAATTGTTGTTTTATTGTGACACAAACAATAATTAAGATGAAACAACAGAAATCTGGAGTGTGCATAGGTATTCACCCCCTCTCGTATGAAACCCCTAAATAAGAGCTGGTCCAACCAATTCACTTCATAAGTCACATAATTAGTTGATTAAGATCCACCTATGTGCAATCAGTGTCACATGATCCGTCACATGATGTCTGTATAAATCAACCTGTTCTGGAAGGACCCTGACTCTGCAACACTACTAAGCAAGCAACATGAGAACTAAGGAACACTCCAAACAGGTCAGAGACAAAGTTGTGGATTGTAGAAGAAGATTGTATGGCTCAGAGTTGGGTTATAAAAAAATATCCCAAACTTTGAATATCCCATGGAGCACCATTAAATCCATTAGAGCAAAATGGAAAGAATATGGCACCACTACAAACCTGACAAGAGAAGACTGCCCACCAAAACTCACAGATGGGGCAAGGAGGGCATTAATCAGAGATGCAACAAAGACACCAAAGATAACACTGAAGGAGTGGCAAAGATCCACAGCGGAGATGGGAGTATCTATCCATAGGACGACTTTAAGCCATACACTCCACAGAGTGGGGCTTTATGGAAGAGTAGCCAGAAAAAAGCCATTGCTTAAATAAAAAAAAAATAAGAAACACATTTGGAGTTTGCCCAACAGCATGTGGCAGACTCTGCAAACACATGGAAGAAGATTCTCTGATCAAATGAGACTAAAATTAATCTTTTTGGCCATCATGGGAAATGGCGTGTGTGGTGCAAACCCAACACCCTGAGAACACCATTCCTACAGTGAAGCATGGTAGTGGCAGCATCATGCTGTGGGGATGTTTTTCATCTACAGGGACAGAAAAGCTAATCAGGACTGAAGGAAAGATGGATGGCACTAAATACAGGGCAATTCTAGAGGAAATCCTGCTTGAGTCAGCCAGAGGTTTGAGACTGGGATGAAGGTTCATGATCCAGCAGAACAATGACCTTAAACATACTGCTAAAAGCTACACTGGAGTGGTTTAAAGGGAAATATTTAAAATGTCTTGTAATGGCCTAGTCAAAGCCCAGACCTCAATCCAATTGAGAATCTGTGGCAAAACTTGAAGATTGCTGTACACCAGTGCAACCCATCTAACTTGAAGGAATTGGAGCAGTTTTGCTTTGAGGAATGGGCAAAAATCCCAGTGAGTAGATGTGCTAAGCTAATAGAGACATACCCCAAGAGACTTGCAGCTGTAATTGCAGCAAAAGGTGGCTCTACAAAGTATTGACTTTGGGGGGTGAATACCTACGGTATGCATACTCCAGACTTCTGTTTTTTCCATTTTAATACCACCTTGTAATGTGACAGAACAGGACAAAGGAGGATGAATATTTTTGCAAGACACTGAACATGACTGCCATTAAAATGGCAAAAATAATTCAAATTGCAGTTGTCATGAAGAAAAGTAAAGAATTAAAACTTGTACATCTCATTTTGTGTACAACTGTGTGTGAAAACTTTGGCAGCATCTTTGTATTGTGTGTAAGCACTTAAGATTAGGTCTTAAGATGTTCACAAAGCCAAACATGTAAAATGGTTATTATTTTACTCTGTTCATTACTAAACTCTGAAATCAGATGAGGTAATTGTTCGAGTCACACCAGTAGAATCATGGACTGCTTCCTGAAACATATTAACTAGGGGAGAAGAAGAGTGTTACGTGTTGCATATGTCAATAGTGTGTGTTTAGCATAATGCATCTGTATCTGTTTAGTGTGCTGTATATCCATATCGGAATCTAGATTAAACCCACAGTGGGCATGGCTTAAACCATAAGGAATTTTTTAAAAATGACAACTGGTGTGTGGGGCGGCACGGTGGTGTAGTGGTTAGCGCTGTCGCCTCACAGCAAGAAGGTCCTGGGTTCGAGCCCCGTGGCTGGCGAGGGCCTTTCTGTGCGGAGTTTGCATGTTCTCCCCGTGTCCGCGTGGGTTTCCTCCGGGTGCTCCGGTTTCCCCCACAGTCCAAAGACATGCAGGTTAGGTTAACTGGTGACTCTAAATTGACCGTAGGTGTGAATGTGAGTGTGAATGGTTGTTTGTCTCTATGTGTCAGCCCTGTGATGACCTGGCGACTTGTCCAGGGTGTACCCCGCCTTTCGCCCGTAGTCAGCTGGGATAGGCTCCAGCTTGCCTGCGACCCTGTAGAACAGGATAAAGCGGCTAGAGATAATGAGATGAGATGAGAACTGGTGTGTGAATTCTGGCTCTGACAGTTCCTCAACCTCAGCTACATCTCTCCAGTTCATTAATGGTCTAATGTGTAGGAACTTTTTTTGTTTGTTTGTTTTTTTAAACAGAACATTATGGAGGGCTGAGTCCACTGGGAGTGTTTAGAACACACACACACACACACACACGCGCGCGCGCGCGCGTGCGCAACACAAATAACACTAATATCCCCCAACACTCAGACCAACATACAGCTGTTTAGGTCTGATTAAACATTCCAATTGGATGACTTTCTGGCACTTCCATTTTTACAGGGTCATGGGTGATGCCATGCGTTATTTGTAAAAGCTATGAGCTTCAACATGGCAGGGTTACTTATGAAGTCCTGACATCGCACGCAGATGGGCTACATTCTGGAAACATTCAATCTCAGACTGATTTAGCACAATTGGAGGCTTGGGATACTGTTAGCGCTCTCCTAAGTTAGCACCACAGGTGTGTGTCAAGATGGCTCTAAAATAAATCATATCGGGATATGAACTCAAAGCTTTTTAAAAAACATGTCATACGTCACATGCGGAGAAAACATACAAAGAAGTCAACAAATAAGGACCTTGGCAAGAACACTAATAAAACTATTTAAACCTCATCACACTATTCATCGGCCCCACTCTTCCATCCTTCTGTACTTCTCCACCTCTCCCTCCGTCACTCCTTCCCTTCAGCCCAGTTGATGATATGAGCTGCTAATACAGTAAAGGCTTCTCCTCATCTCTTAGACTTCCGCTGTCACTCTCCCGCTAATTCACTTCCTCCACAGCCTGCTCGTGCTCCCCCTCACACATTCAGATACACTCACACTAAGTCTCTTTCTTGTATTGCTAACTGAATCATCATTTAGAGTTGTTTACCTTCCTTTCAGAAAATTGATGCACCCAACAAATGGGGTCAAAAAGTTGTTTGATTGTGATTGATTGGCTTCAGGATCTCAGTCCCAGTGAAGGACTGTGTGGTCTTTGGGCATGTCAGTCCCAGTGAAAGAGGTGTGGCTTTTGAGCATGCCAGTCCAAGTGTATAATTGCATTCAGCATACACTCTTACTCTCTCTCTTTTCCATTCCACTCTCTCATAGACAGGAGGTAAATGTATGCTGAAAGGCCACAACATACCATGTGGTCATCAGGTGTGGCCTTTGGGCATTTTAGTCACAGTGGAAGAGGTGTGGTCTTCGGGCATATCAGTCTCAGTGAAGGAGGTGTGGCTTTTCAGCATGTCAGAACCAGTGAAGGAGGTGTGGCCTTTGGGCATGTCAGTCCCAGTGAAAGAGGTGTGACTTTTCAGCATGTCAGTCCCAGTGAAAGAGGTGTGACCTGTCAGCATGTCAGTCCCAGTGAAGGAGGTGTGACCTTTGGGCATGTCAGTCCCAGCGAAAGAAGTATGACCTTACAGCATGTCAGTCACAGTGAAGGTGTGGCCTTTGGGCATGTCAGTCCCAGTGAAAGAGGTGTGGCCTTTGGGCATGTCAGTCCCAGTGAAAGAGGTGTGACCTGTCAGCATGTCAGTCCCAGTGAAAGAGGTGTGACCTGTCAGCATGTCAGTCCCAGTGAAGGAGGTGTGGCCTTTGGGCATGTCAGTCCCAGTGAAGGAGGTGTGACCTTTCAGCATGTCAGTCCCAGTGAAGGTGTGGCCTTTAGGCATGTCAGTCCCAGTGAAGGAGGTGTGGCCTTTGGGCATGTCAGTCTCAGTGAAAGAGGTGTGACCTTTCAGCATGTCAGTCACAGTGAAGGTGTGGCCTTTGGGCATGTCAATCCCAGTGAAGGAGGTGTGGCCTTTGGGCATGTCAGTCCCAGTGAAAGAGGTGTGACCTGTCAGCATGTCAGTCACAGTGAAGGCGTGGCCTTTGGGCATATCAGTCCCAGTGAAGGAGGTGTGGCCTTTGGGAATGCCAGTCACAGTAAAGGAGGTGTGGCCTTTGGACATGTCAGTCCCAGTGAAGGAGGTGTGGCCTTTGGGCATGTCAGTCCCAGTGAAGGAGGTGTGGCCTTTGGGCATGTCAGTCCCAGTGAAGGAGGTGTGTCTGTCAGTTCCACTCAAGGAGGTGTGGTCTCTTTGGCTTTCAGTCTCAGTGAAGGAGGAAGTACATCCTATTGACATCATATTTTATATTGACTATAAAACAAACCAATATTAACTAATTCTAATATTTTTAAACAAATTTCCAAATCCAGCATGTATAATGCCTGACCCCATTTCAAAATGAGGGGAACTTCAATTTCTGTTTTTTGCTAGAATGCAGAATTATGTCAGATTCTTGTCTTTTCATCACACTCTGTCCATCTCCCTTGCTGTTTCTTTGTCCTGACCCTGCAGTACTAAACACTCAGTTACTTCAGGAGCCATCCAGAGCTGTAGGGCTGTTGGAGAGGACGGATGGAAACAGTGAGCAGACTTTCTCTACGTCCCCTCCAAGCATTTATGTAAACCCTTCCTTAACCCCCCACTTTCCCTCTCTCTGTCTCTTACACACACACTTACACTCATTCATTCCTCTAAGAGTCTCCCATACACTCTTACCCTCTCTCTTTTCCATTCCACTCTCTCATAGACGGGAGGTAAATGTACGCTGAAAGGCCAGAACATACCATGTGGTCATCTGCATGAGTCATGAAGAAGAGAGCCCGAGGGGAAAAAAGAGAGAGAGAGAGAGAGAGAGAGAGAGAGAGAGAGAGAGATTTGGAATCTGTGAATCACAAAGTAGTCAGAGGTGGAGTGTGAGGAAAGCCCTGCTTAAATGCTTTATCAGTCAAGTTAAAGGGAGAAAACAGGGACTTTGGGGAAAAAAAAACATCATGGTGTAGTGGACTTTAAATTGATTATTAACACATGGCTGATCTTGAACTACTAATTTGATGTTCTATGATGTATATGATTTTCTTTTCGAACAACAATAATCTCATCTTCATGTGCAAAAGTGTGTGTGTGTGTGTGTCCACTCCAGCAATGCCAAGCCTCTGAGCATCAATACGCTGGCATTTTCATCTAACATGCTCATCCAGTCAGGCCTAGCACGCTGATCTGAGCACATCTCTGGCCTCAAGCTAAAAACATGAGTAGAATATAGCAGATGTGTTTTCCAAACCATGCAATGTCAGCTATTTCATGGGTGTGTCTGCGTGAGGCCTGTTAAGAGCTTATTAACCCGACCATACACACACATTTTCTCCTTTTCATTGGATCAAATTCGAGACATTTTTAATTTCAGCATGAGCATCTAAAGCTGGTTTACACTACACAGTTTATTAAAAAAATAAAAACACTTGCATAAGTTTCTCAGAAAATCTCTTTTTGTCAGCACACTAGACAATTAAGCAAAGGAAATATATTATGTTTCATTTTTATTGTCGCAAATCATTTTTTCGAATTGGCTGCTGCTTGTGTCAATCATCCAGTCACACCAATGACCCACTCATGCGACATAAAACCTGTCAGATTTTAGTTGCAAAATTAAAAGACATTTTAAAATATTGCAACGTCTGTGATTGTTATGGAGTGACACTGGAAAGCTTTTGGAAAAATTATCAAAGTGTAAATTGGATAGAAAATCAAATTAAAACCATTGTACTGTGACTGACTGGCTTGTTCATAATAACAGGTGGATGTTTATTTATTGATTGATTTTTATCAGCGTAACACATTCAAAGGAAAGTGCTATCCGCCTTCTTCCGCATACATGATTAGCTATTGTCGCTATGATTGACAGGGAAGAAAGAGAATACCCTCCTACACATATGACACTGACAATTTTGCTCTCTATGGATGGATGTCGCAACATCAGGACATGTTTTATGCAAATCGGTTATGACGAAGATGTGAGGTCACAAATTGAAATAATTGCACAGCCAATTCTGAACTCGCCATTCTTTCCTGTGTTTAGTTCCTATCCACCAGCATTTGGCACAAATCTGAAGTAAAAAAAAAAAATAAGCAAAGCATGACAGACTTTTTTTTTATCTTTTTAAAATTAATATTAAAATCCAGTGAATTACAAACAAACTAAGAAATATTTTAAGAAAGGTTACATAGTGCTGGGAGTTTAAAGAAGGCTGGACAAGCCCCGCCCACAAGCAATGACACTAGTGGCCAGTACACACACGAGACAACTCTGTAGCGTCATCACCGACAGTCAGTGATTTATACAGAGTACTGACATGGTTAAAAGCTGACAAATGACACTAAGTTCTTCTCTAACATCTCTCTCTCTCTCTCTCTCTCTCTCTCTCTCACACACACACACACACACACACACACACACATCCATCTAAATGTGCGGTGAGTTGTTTGTCAGACACATGATTCCCTTCTATTTACAGATCCTCCACATCACACAAACACACCCCAACACCCCATGGCGCAGAGATAACACCCTATTTTTACAAGTTCAACCACGCACAAACACACACACCACTCAGTACACTATCCATTCAGATGGAATAATGAAATCACAAGTGTAGGGCATGATGGTGTAAGAAGAACAGCCTCCATCATATGACATGTTAGCACTACAAACAGAGACGGAGAGAGACAGAGCCGCTGCGGTGTGTGTATGTGTGTGACCATTCCTTTTTATAGTTGTTGAGTCAACACAACAAGGGCATGGCGTGTTCCCACAAGAATGACACACCACCTTTAAGCCCCCAGCATGACACGCTGAGTTCAACTACTGACCATCAGAACCAGCAAAACATCAAGAATGTGGAGAATGGAGTGACTTGGGGGAGGAAAGATCTAATGTTTATCTGAAGAATCAATCTGTACTTATTTGCTTACACACACACACACACACACACACACACACACACACACACACACACACAAATCAGGACTGGGTCTATGGTGGCTGAAGAGGCGTAATGGAAAAAAGAGAGAAAGACAGAGAGAAGGGGGGAACAAGATGTAAGGAAAAGAGGAGAAGATAGATAGATAGAGGGTCAGAATGAAGGAATGTTTGAAAGAGGGAGAAAAAGTGAGAGGAAGAAAAGACAGAGACAAATAGACAGAAATAGAAAGACAGAGAGAGAGAGTATCCCCCACCCTTCTCTCTGTTCCTCCTCTCCTCTCTCCAGCTCAGCTCAGAGGAATGTGCTGCGTTCCACACATCCACTCGTTCAGCGGAAGAATGAACAGTTTTCCAAACGGAGCTGCCGCGTCCCAAACCACGTTGCTGAGATGCATAGTTTCACTGTGAGATCATTCGACCAGACGTTACGATAAAGCACACTACCTTAAACGGACTCCTAATGCATTTAGCAGAGTGGAGGGGATGGGGAGAGAGAGAGCACACAGTACTTATCAGAAGAATGACTCCAAACAGAGGAATGAAAGGGCAAGAAAAGAGAGAAGATGAGTGTAAGCCATATCACAGACATGGCCTGTGTGTGATGTCTATGAAAGCAGCAGCAGTTTCGTTTAAAGCACACTAAAGCATCATAGAGTATACTTCTAAATGGAACATAACAGTTCAGTACAGTAGCACACTATCAGTCAACACAGCACATTTGAGAATAGCACAGCATACTATAACACAAACAACACAATACTACAATCCGTTAGAATACATATCAGCATACCACACTTTAGTACATGACTGTATAAACAAGATTAGAGCAGACTACAAGACACTAATCATACTACAGGACACACCTTATTATAACACACTATAATAATTAAACACACTACACTCTCCTAACACTATGTTCATATTATACATAGTGTTACACACACACACACACACACACACACACACACACACACACACACCATTACTAGAACACACTATAATCACACTACACTATAATATATTACACACTACAATATACTCTATGGGGCGGCACGGTGGTGTAGTGGTTAGCGCTGTCGCCTAACAGCAAGAAGGTCCGGGTTCGAGCCCCATGGCCGGCGAGGGCCTTTCTGTGTGGAGTTTACATGTTCTCCCCGTGTCTGCGTGGGTTTTCTCCGGGTGCTCCGGTTTCCCCCACAGTCCAAAGACATGCAGGTTAGGTTAACTGGTGACTCTAAATTGACCGTAGGTGTGAATGTGAGTGTGAATGGTTGTCTGTGTCTATGTGTCAGCCCTGTGATGACCTGGTGAATTGTCCAGGGTGTACCCCGCCTTTCGCCCGTAGTCAGCTGGGATAGGCTCCAGCTTGCCTGCGACCCTGTAGAACAGGATAAAGCGGCTAGAGATAATGAAATGAGATGAGATGAATATACTCTATTACACTGTAATCATACCAGGGGACACACCTCAGTAAAACACAATAATAATTAAACATTACATTTTATTAACACCATGATCATACTACAACAGATAACGTTATTAGAGCACACCACCATCATACCATAGCATACTTAAATAATATTGGCTGGCTTTGAGTGGTATATGAGATATATTCCATTCAGCTAGCATGATATTGAACTCGTCTTCGACTCGTTCAATATCATGCTAGCTGAATGGAATATATCTGATATACCATGAAAAAGACAGCCAATATTATTATTCCATCCATCCATCATCTGTAGCCACTTTTTCTGTGCAGGGTCGCAGGCAAGATGGAGCCTATCCCAGCTGACTATGGGCGAAAGGCGGGGTACACCCTGGACAAGTTGCCAGGTAATTGCAGGGCTAACACATAGAGACAAACAACCATTCACATTTACCCCTTTTCCACCAAATCAGTTCCAGGGCTGGTCCGGGGCCAGTGCTGGTGCTGGTTCACAACTCGTTCAACTTGCGAGCCAGCTGAGAACCAGTTTGCTTTTCCATAGCTTGGGGTGCTAAGGGGAGCCACGTCATTACGTCGCTGTATACATCAGTTACGTTGCTGCGTTTGCATAAACCTTGGCGCGAACATCAAAGCAACAACAACACGGAGAAGAAGAAGCAGCAACAACAACAATAATGGATGACTTCGCGTTTGTACAGCTGCTGCTTCTCGTCGCTTAAAAATGGCGACCTTTCGCGGTCTTGCTATTGTTGTTGGTCTTAACAACTCCGCCCCCCTGCTGATGTAAGTGCTTCTTTCCTCTGGCCCAGCAAAGAGTTGGTGCTAGCCTGGAACCGTTTTTTCTGGCCCCAGAGCCAGTTCTTTGTCAGTGGAAACAGAAAACCCGGTTCCAAACTAAGCACTGGCCCCAAACCAGCCCTGGAACTGCTTTGGTGGAAAAGGGGCAATTCACACCTACAGTCAATTTAGAGCCACCAATTAGCCTAACCTGCATGTCTTTGGGGAAACCAGAGCACCCGGAGGAAACCCACGCAGACACAGGGAGAACATGCAAACTCCACACAAAAAGGCCCTCATCGGCCGCTGGGCTCAAACCCAGGACCTTCTTGCTGTGAGGCGACATTGCTAAGCACTACACCACTGTGCCGCCCAATTTTTTTATAGGCATCCTTCAGTCCTGGGAGACTATGGAGTTGTGTTCTGGGCATTGATTCTGGTACACACCCGGCTGTCCATTATTATTATTATTATTATTATTATTATACTACATAGACATTCGATGGAACAATTACAGATTTTACAAAAAGTTAAGAACAAGGGGGTAACTTACCAATATTGAATGCTGATCAAATGTAATTCAAAGTTCTGTCAATCCAGTGTACATGTACAAAGTCAAAGTTCTAACAATAAAAATGGTACAAGTCCAAAAAGCCTGAACAACAACCCAACTTATATACAAGCTATATCCAGGTTGACAGTTCAAGTTCAAAGTTACTTTTGGGAGTAGTTAATTGTTACACTGCAGTTGTTCAAAACAAAAGGTCTTTGCTGAGTGAAGTCCACGAATGAAGTCCTCTTGTAAAAGTCTCCGTCACTTTTCCTCACCTCCAAGTAGAACTTTGACAATATTTCCACTATTGTTCTCTTTTCCAGTTTTTCTATGTCCGTTGGTATGTTTTTCTTCTGTAAATATGCATGAAGAATATCCAGTGAAGTTTTTGTAGCCTTTCGGGTGTTCAGCGCGTCTTTCTCTTTAAATTTTCCATTTTTAATGAAGCAAACCTCGCTAGCGCAGAGGTTTTACATCTCTGACGTGTCTCTTTTCCAGTTTTTCCATATATTTAATGCAGAAGATTAAATGCGTGAAAAATATCTCGAGAAGTTTTGGTAGCCTTTCGGGTGTTCAGCACGTCTTTCTCTTTCAAAATTCTCTCTAAATCTTCCGCTTTTAAAGAAACAAACCTCGTGGCCATGTTTGTGTACAAACTGTCACAGTCACTTGCTAGCATGGAAGTTTTATGTCTCCGACGTGTCTCTTTTCCAGTTTTTCAATGTCTGTTGGCATGTTTTTCTCTTGTAAATATGTGTGAAGAATATATAATGAAGTTTTGGTAGCCTTTCGGGTGTTCAGCGCATCTTTAGTTTCAGGTTTCAGTTTAGTTATTTAGTGCTTAAAGGTCATAGGCAAAGGTTTTAAATTTATGTACATTTGAAACTTTATATGTTAAAAAACCCTTGGTAATTTTCTTCTGGTCCCAAGAAGTATTGTTAATAAGTAATAATTAAAATAAGTTAGAATAAGTTAGCGGCGGCACAGTGGTGTAGTGGTTAGCGCTGTCGCCTCACAGCAAGAAGGTCCGGGTTCGAGCCCCGTGGCCAGCGAGGGCCTTTCCGTGCGGAGTTTGCATGTTGTCCGCGTGGGTTTCCTCTGGGTGCTCCGGTTTCCTCCACAGTCCAAGACATGCAGGTTAGGTTAACTGGTGACTCTAAATTGACCGTAGGTGTGAATGGTTGTCTGTGTCTATGTGTCAGCCCTGTGATGACCTGGCGACTTGTCCAGGGTGTACCCCGCCTTTCGCCCGTAGTCAGCTGGCATAGGCTCCAGCTTGCCTGCGACCCTGTAGAACAGGATAAAGCAGCTAGAGATAATGAGATGAATGAGAGAATAAGTTAGTGTGGATCGCGGTGAATTTCTGCTCGGCGATTTTCGTGACCACTCGGCGCGTGACATCATTCTAGACAAACAAATCGCTTGAGTTGAGTCCACTTCCATTTATTTGCATTGCCGTTCAGCTTGAGTTCAGACATGCGTTCAGGAGTTTCGAAAGAAAAAACATGCCTTATTGTTGTGCAGTGAACTGTAACAACGGGACTGGTTCAGGAAGAAGTTTTTACCTTTTTCCGAGAGAGGAGAAGAGGCGGAGAGAGTGGATTGTGTGCGTGCAGTGAGAGGGTTGGCTTTTTCCGAGAGAGGAGAAGGGTCGGAGAGAGTGGATTGTGCGCGTGAAGCGAGAGGGTTGGCAGCCAGGTAAATACGCCACTCTGTGCTCCGATCACTTTTTGAAGAATCCCCATCTGTTGGAGAGTTTAGGTGTCAGCGTCGGACAGAGAAGGCTCAAACCTGACGCTGTTCCGACAAAATTCAAACACAAAATCAAGCAGTCAAAGAAGAAACGGACCAGCAATGCTCAAGCAAAAAGGAGAAGATCGGAGGTAAAAACATTTTTACCTTTGCCTTGAAATTGACAAGTCAAGAATCCTGAGGGATCCTGTACAATCATTGTGGAAATGAGACAAAAGGGATATTTCCTCGCTTAGAGTAGGCTATAAATAGTATAATGCCGCGGATGGCAGGCTAATGTGGCCTACTGGCGCACTGTCAAGTAATCATTACCTATATCCACTAGGGAGGGCGGTTTAATTATTCTTCAAAAGGGCTCTTATTTAGTATTACGACGAAAGTAAGAATTTATCATAATTACCAGGATAAATCGTTTGGATGCAAGTCTTGTTGAGGTCCGGGGTCACCGCGATCAGAGTCGGCCGAATCACTGTCTGATTCCGAGGCTGTGTGGTCAAACCAGTGAGCCACATTCACCAACTGCTTCGCAACGGCCATAAGTTCATACATATATGGTTTCACCTCTCGATATTCAATTTGGAGAGTTCCTACTTCAAAATCGCTATTGCTTTCAGACATTTTACACAACCTCTCACGACCAAAGTCCATACACGTGTGCTCGGTTCACAACTAAACACAGAACTGCTCCCAGTCTGTTTGCCTTGAATGATGTCACGATGACTGCCCCCTGGCGGTAAAAGAGTGAGATGTAAACAAGTGAGATGTAAACAAACCTTTGGAACTTGCGCAAGCCAGTATATTTTAACCATTTTATTCAATTTTAGGGTGTAAATTAGACACCAGGAAGATTGAATTTGCTTTTGGGTTGTTCTTCTAGAAAATAAAGTTGATATTCTACGTTCCACCTCCGACCCTTGCCTATGACCTTTAAACCTAGCACTGGATCTTCTCTCTTTCCCGGCTGACAAAGAAATGATTGTGCGCATGTGCAGCAGAAAAGTTTTGTCACTGAATCTTCACATGAGCTCTGAAGTATGACGTTGTGTTGTCTTGACAACGCGCAATATTGTAGCAATATTGCACGCTCATTCTCCATTGGGGAGAGTGGCATAATACATGTAGGATAAGTGATATAACAAAATTGCATGCCATCAATAAACCAGCTAGAATGGAATAGAATGCATGTTTTTACTCCATGGAAAAAATGGCCCGTATATATAATAATGCACTATATTCCATCACACTATAATCATAGAGCACACAAAAATACAACACAGTATACCATACTATAGCACACTAAAGCAATAATCATACTACTACACATATTAGAACCCACTGCATAGTATAGGACACTACACTATACCCAAACAGTACAATATAGCCTTACTATAGTGTATTCCACCATACAGAAATGCCATAATCATACAGCACACTAAAATAAAACACAGTATATCCATAATGTACTATAAAAACTATAATCGTACAACAAACACTAATAGAACACACTGTAATCATACTAAAGCACACTACACTATACTTAGTCACACTATAATCATACTAGAGCACACTAAAATAAAACACAGTATATCTATACTATAACATACTATATGAAATCATACAACAAACACTATTAGAACACACTATAATCATACTAGAACATACTGCATTATACTCAGTTACATGATAATCAAACAGAACACTAAAATACAATACAGTATATCCATAATACACGACACTCACACTATACTGATACCACAATAACTACTATTAGAAAACACTATAATCATACTAGAGCATAATACACTATACTTCATCACACTATAATCATACAGCACACTAAAATACAGTGGTGTATCCATACTACAACACACTACACTATACAAAAACACAACACTCATACTACAACAAACACTATTAGAAGACACTATAATATACTATAGTATACTACACTATTCCCCATCATCCTATAATCATGTGGCACCCTAAAATGCAACACAGTGTATCCATACTATAACATACTATACAAATACCATAATCATACAACAAGCACTATTAGAACACACCATAATCATACTAGAGCATAATGCACTACACTGCATCATACTATAATCATGCAGCACACGAAAATACAGCACAGTTCACCCATACTATAGCACACTACACTACACAAAAACCCTACAATCATGCAACAAACACTATTAGAACACACCATAATCATACTAGAGCATACTACACTACACTCCATCATACTATAATCATACAGCACACTAAAATACAACACAGTTCACCCATACTATGGCACACTACACTATACAAAAACCCTTTAATCATACTACAACAAACATGATTAAAATCATACAACAAACACTATTAGAACACACTATAATCATACTAGAACATACTGCATTATACTCAGTTACATGATAATCAAACAGAACACTAAAATACAATACAGTATATCCATAATACACGACACTCACACTATACTGATACCACAATAACTACTATTAGAAAACACTATAATCATACTAGAGCATAATACACTATACTTCATCACACTATAATCATACAGCACACTATAATCATACTGGAGCATACTACACTATATACCAATGCACTATAATCATACAGCACACAAAAATACAGTAGTACAGTGGTGCTTGAAAGTTTGTGAACCCTTAAGAATTTTCTATATTTCTGCATAAAAATGACCTAAAACATCATCAGATTTTCACAAGTCCTAAAAGTAGGTAAAGAGAACCCAGTTAAACAAATGAGACAAAAATATTATACTTGGTCATTTATTTACTGAGGAAAATTATCCAATATTACATATCTGTGAGTGGCAAAACTATGTGAACCTCTAGGATTAGCAGTTAATTTGAAGGTGAAATTAGAGTCAGGTGTTTTCAATCAATGGAATGACAATCAGGTGTGAGTGGGCACCCTGTTTTATTTAAAGAACAGGGATCTATCAAAGTCTGATCTTCACAACACATGTTTGTGGAAGTGTATCATGGCATGAACAAAGGAGATTTCTGAGGACCTCAGAAAAAGCATTGTTGATGCTCAACAGGCTGGAAAAGGTTACAAAACCATGTCTAAAGAGTTTGGACTCCACCAATCCACAGTCAGACAGATTGTGTACAAATGGAGGAAATTCAAGACCATTGTTACCCTCCCCAAAAGTGGTCGACCAACAAAGATCACTCCAAGAGCAAGGCGTGTAATAGTCGGTGAGGTCACAAAGGACCCCAGGGTGACTTCTAAGCAACTGAAGGCCTCTCTCACATTGGCTAATGTTAATGTTCATGAGTCCACCACCAGGAGCACACTGAACAACAAATGGTGTGCATGGCAGGGTTGCAAGGAGAAAACCACTGCTCTCCAAAAAGAACATTGCTGCTCATCTGCAGTTTGCTAAAGATTGCATGGACAAGCCAGAAGCCTATTGGAAAAATGTTTTGTGGACAGATGAGACCAAAATAGAACTTTTTGGCTTAAATGAGAAGCATTATGTTTGGATAAAAGAAAACACTGCATTCCAGCATAAGAACCTTATCCCATCTGTGAAACACAGTGGTGGTAGTATCATGGTTTGGGCCTGTTTTGCTGCATCTGGGCCAGGACGGCTTGCCATCATTGATGGAACAATGAATTCTGAATTATACCAGCGAATTCTAAAGGAAAATGTCAGGACATCTGTCCATGAACTGAATCTCAAGAGAAGGTGGGTCATGCAGCAAGACAATGACCCTAAGCACACAAGTTGTTCTACCAAAGAATGGTTAAAGAAGAATAAAGTGAATGTTCTGGAATGGCCAAGTAAAAGTCCTGGTCTTAATCCAATCAAAATGTTGTGTAAGGACCTGAAGCGAGCAGTTCATGCGAGGAAGCCCACCAACATCCCAGAGTTGAAGCTGTTCTGTATGGAGGAATGGGCTAAAATTCCTCCAAGCTGGTGTGCAGGACTGATCAACAGTTACCGGAAACGTTTAGTTGCAGTTATTGCTGCACAAGGGGGTCACACCAGATACTGAAAGCAAAGGTTCACATACTTTTGCCACTCACAGATATGTAAGAATGGATTATTTTCCCCAATAAATAAATGACCAAGTATAATATTTTTGTCTCATTTGTTTAACTGGGTTCTCTTTATCTACTTTTCGCACTTGTGTGAAAATCTGATGATGTTTTAGGTCATGTTTATGCAGAAATATAGAAAATTCTAAAGGGTTCACAAACTTTCAAGCACCACTGTATATCCATACTATAACACATTACACTATACTAAAAGACTATAATTATACTACAACAAACACTATTAAACACACTATAATCATACAAGAGCATACTACACTGTACTCAATCATACAGTACACTAAAATACAATACAGTACACCCATACTACAGTACACTACACGATACAAAACACTGTAACCATACTACAACAAACACTATTAAAACACACTATAATCATACGAGAGCATACTACACTATATTCCATCATACTATAATCATACAGCACACTAAAATACAATACAGTACATCCATACTATGGCACATTACACTATACAAAAACCCTATAATCATACTACAACAAACACAATTTAAACACACTATGATCATACTGGAGCATACTACACTATATGCCAATGTACTATAATCATACAGCACACAAAAACACAGTAGTGTATCCATACTATAACACATTACACTATACTAAAACACTATAATCATACTACAACAAAC
>NC_083579.1:24524470-24536970 GCF_027579695.1 Neoarius graeffei | reverse complement strand
CCAAACTTTAAATAATTGTGGTCATACTTCCTTCTTTTTTTGCTTGGCCCAGACTCTGTCTCCTCACTCACTGTAGCTTTAGGTACTAAAAACGATCCATTTTGTCTCTGGCACAGGCTAGCTGAAGTTTGCTAAATGTCTGCAATAGTAACTTATTCTGGTTTATTTTTCCTCACGTTGCCCCCCCCCCCCCCCCCCCCCCCCCCCCCCCGAAGAACTCTGGTGCCCCCTAGGGGAGGCGCGCCCCACACTTTGAAAAGCCCTGCCCTAGACCATGTCTGTAGTACACTTCTCATTAAAAACACCAAGATCTATGAATATGCTTGAAATGCTCCCATGTCTCCCTGCACTTAGAGCTGGAATAATTAAAACTTTTGGAGAAGTGCTGTTATAGGAAAATTATCAACAGGTTGTGTGACACAGCTCAGCATAAAGCAGTGTTGCTGTTAGTATCCCAAAGTTGATTATTTTCTAATAACAGCACATCCCAACATGTTTTACTCCTCTTATCCCAAAGCAATTTCCCAACTATTTCAATTTCATACTAGCTTGCATCACAGAAGTGACGTTTCATTTCATTTCCTTTTGACCTCATTACACCAGGTATTAACACTGCTGCCACCACAGCCCAAGCCCCATTATCTCTCTCGAAAGACATGCCTGTAATTGGTGGTGTTGTGTCATTGGCTTCTGCGTTGGCTGGCAACACTGCACTCACAGGTAACTTTGGCTCCCATTAATGTGTTTTATTAATCAGAATGACTTTTCAGGAACATTTAAGTGCAAGTGTAACCTTGAATGTTATTCACAGGAGCATTGCCTACCTCAAATGCCAACTCCAAAATCATTGGCGACGTGAGTACAAGCAACTACCAGATATTTGATGAGGACTCTTGGCTCTGCACTTAGTCCTGCTGACCTTTATTGTGTATATATCTTAGGCGAGCACCCAGACAGATGCTTCAGTGAATGGAGACCCTCAGCAGCGACGGATGCTGAAGAATAAAGCGGTCATGTGCAAACCTATCAATGATGAGCAGAGCATCCAGTGTGAACTTGAGCCTCTAAAACTACTGTCTGAGACAGGTTAATTTCTATTTTACTGATTTTATTGAATCACACCATGCAGTCATTGTCAGTTTTCTTTAACAGATTTTTACTGATGACTTGGATCTATATATGCAGATTTTACCACATTCATCTATTCTATCTGTAAATACCAGCTTACTGTAAGCTAATTATGGGTTAATATATGTGAATTTATATTAAACTCCTCCTGTGGGCTCACTACTGGTAGGAAGAACTAAGAGTCCGGTGCGATGTGGATTGGATGGCAGTACGAGGTGGGTGCCTTGGTGGTCTGCTCCCTGGCTGACAAAACTGGCTCATGGAACGTAACTTCTGTGGCGGGAAAAGAGCCTGAGCTGGTGCAGGAGGTAGAGAGGTACCAGCTAGATATAGTCAGGCTCACTTCAACGTAGGGTACGGGCTCTGGAGTCAAACTCCTGGAGAGAGGCTGGACTCTATTCTAGAGTTGCCCTCAGTAGGAAGCAGTGAGCAGGTGTGGGTTTTCACATAGCCCCCCAGTTCTGTACCAATATGTTGGAGTTTACCCTGGTGGATGAGAGAGTTGCCTCTATGAGGCATTCTTGGAGGCCTTGAATGGGGTGCTGGAAGGCACCCATTTGGGAACTCTGTCATTCTGCTAAGGGACTGTAAAGCTCACGTGGGCAAGAACAGTGAAACCTGGAATGGTATGATTGGGAGGAACGGCCCACCCGATCTGAACCTGAGTGGTGCTCTGTTATTGGACTTCTGTGCTGGGAGTAGTCTGTGTGTACTTCTGAACACTGTGTTTGAGCACAAGGGTGTTCAGAAGTACACTTGGTACCAGAACACTCCAGGTCATAGGTTGGTGATTGAGGTTTTTTTTTTTTTTTAAAGTCATATCATCAGACCTGCAGTTGTATGTCTTGGACACTGTGGTGAAGAGAGGAGCTGAGCTGTCAACTGATTACCACCTGGTCATGAGTTGAGTCAGATGGCAGGGGAAGATGCTGGACAGTCCTTGCAAATGCAAAAAATGTATAATGCAGTTGTGCTGGGAACATTTATCAGAGCCCCCTGTCAGAGAGGGGCTCTGATAAATTGGCGTAAATTGAATGGTGTGGAAAAGGCTGGGTTTTCTTTCACGGGATAATTGAGTCATTGGGATCTGCTGTTATCCCTTTGGTAAATCCAGTGTCAAGTAAAAGCGAGCCGCACCTAACCGTTCAAGCGGTTTATGAATGTGAGGCATCAGGTATGTGTCAAATTTAGACACTGCATTGACTTTTCTATAGTCTACACAGAAACAGACCGACCCGTCGGTCTTGGGAACCAAAGCAAGTTTATTTATATAGCGCATTTCATACACTGTGGCAGTTCAATGTGCTTTACAGAGGTAAAGGCAAAACAGTAAACAATAGAAAATAAAATTACATAAAATAAAGGGGGAAGAAGAGAGAAGAATAAAAATATAAGAATTAAACAATAGTAGAAATAAAGTAATAAAATGAAGTAAAAGTTCAGTAAAAAACAGCAGAATAAAATGGAATAAAAGTTAAGTAAAGTTTAAAACATGTAAAGATGATATTTATCAGTTAGCAGAAAGTATCTGAAAACAGCTTGGTCTTTAATTTAGATTTGAAGCTTCCAGCAGCAGGAGCATTTTTGATGTCCTTTGGGATTTGGTTCCATAGCTGTACTGCATAGTAGCTAAAAGCTGCTTCACCACACTTTGTTTTAACAACAGGTTTTACCAGTAAATTTTGCTGCTGCGATCTGGTAGATCTGATTGGGTTAGGCCTCTGCAACATAGCATGCAACCAAGACCACTGGAATGCTCCAGTCGCTGTGCGACTCCTCAATTACTCCCATCTTCAGCATAGCCCGGAGTTTGTCCCAAACCACATTTTTCTTGTGTTCGGGGAGCCGATATGGGCGGCTGCACACCACTACCCCTGGGGGAGTCTCAATATGGTGTTCTTTTCTTATTAGGTCACTGTGACCAGGTAGGGGTGAGAACACATCGCAGAATTCCTCCTGCAACCGAATGACCTGTGCTGTCTGGGACGGTGAGAGGTGGTCTCCACAGGGGACTGGGGTGAATTGGGCTGCACTTTTTTAGACTTACCTCCAGTCCCAGCTCTGCTCTCTCCAGAACTATTATCGCCAGAGGCACAGGAACCTCCTCTCTTCACAGTTTCAGGAAATTGAGGTGGTAAATTTGACGTGTTGTCCCTATCTGGATGTTTGACCTCCCCACTTCACCATGTGAACTCAAAGGGCCCTTGCCTCTTGGTGAGCAATTTTGAGCTTGAAGTGAGCAGTAGAATGAGGACTTTATCTCCCAGTGCAAATTCTCTCAGCACAATGACTTCTGGTGTGGCCGCTGGATTTACCAGCTGATGTTCGCAACATGCCGTACACCATCTGCAGACATCGGCGCGAGTCCCTGGCCAGTAGAAATGGGCCATGAGTTGATATTTAGTGATTTATTCCTGCGGCTCATCATAATCTTATGGCTGGGCATTTGAGGCAGGATTAAAGTTCCAACGGCTCTTCTGGACTAACAGCTGTCATCTTTTTCTTTCGTTTGAGTGTCTTGCGTCACTTGACCCAGCCTATCCTTAATAATACAAAAGCATGGGAAGGAACGCGCAATGTTAGGTTGGAGGATTTGGCCATCAATTACTTTCACTTGGTTAAAAGCATGTCTCAAGGACTTGTCATGCGTCTGCTCCAATGGGAAATTCCCTAAGGGATTCTTCGAAGAGGGAGGAGGACTCTCCCCACTCTCTGCGTCATCCTGATGCGGAGCTGACACAGAGGGCCCTTGGACCACCTCCCCAGCTAATGTTGTGGTGGGATTCCCCCATGATGTGCTACTGCAGGACCCACCCACTACTATCTACTCATTAAGGTTTAAACCCCGGCCAGTCTGTTCCCAAGATGGTGGGTGGGTGAGGCTTGGACTAATCATCGCCGGAAACGAATACTGACGGGAGTTAGTGGATTATTTGTGTACATCACCGTGCACACACTTGGCCTTCACCAAACGTGTATTTCCCAGTGCCCTGCGTTGAATTGGGCTTTGATGTATGGAGGTCTGATTTACAACTCGAATCCACCAAAGCGTGTTTGTGTCATCCCTGCAGGTGAGTGCTCCTCACCCCAGCAGTGCAGAGGTGAGGCCTGGGCCGGTGTGCTGGCACTACAGGGAGACTGGACACTTCCAGGACCAGGCCTCACCTCTGCACTGCTGGGGTGAGGAGCACTCACCTGCAGGGGTGACACAAACACGAGGGGGAAGGGGAACCATAGGCTTGAGGAGCTGGCTGCAGTGGAATCGTCCCCTGCTTCCGTACCGCCCTCATGCCGTGGGGGGAGTTCAGAATGAGAGAAAGGAAAAGAAACCAGATGTCCGCCTGCCACTGCTGCCAGATGTTCCTCTGCCAGCTCAATGGCCCAATCTAACAACGCCAGGTGGTGGCACTGGAACCATTCCGCTGTCCCCCTCAGCAGCTGAGCGATAAATTGCTCCAGTGCCACCCCAAGGTTGCGTTCCTCTGCCTTCAACCACCTCACCTTGACCACCGCTGGCAGGCGTCCCGCAACCGCTGGCCATAGGCGAAGGGCTGGCCGACCTCCTCCAGCGTCAGTGCATAGAAGTGCTGCTGTTGTTGCTCTGGGGAGTGGCGAACTAACTGGAGGATTGGTGCTTCATGTCCACGTACACCAGCCGGTTCTCTGAGAGCAGTTGCTGACCTGTGCTTCGCCAGTCAGGAGCGGTAATAGGCAGGCCATTTGCTGCTTGTATGGCCTCTGTGGTTCACTCGGAGAGCTCCAGGAAAGCCTCTGGGTCATCGTGTAGCCCCATTTTTGTGAGGGTGACACGGGGAAATCCTGCAGACTCCAGGGCTGGTGCATTTGCTGGAGTGATTAAAGCGCAGGAGCGCTTGGTGGTCGTCTTGCGGGGCCTGCAGCAGAGCCTCAAACTACTGCTCTTGCTCCATCCTCATCGCAACCAGCGTCTGGTGCTGGTTCTGTTGGGTGGAGATGAGGGCATGGACCAGCTCTGTAAATGGGGAGGACTCCATAGTGACGGTTCTGCATCTGTTCAGCATCCCAGGTTTTGGGGGGGGCATAACAGGCAGGCAGATTCAGGTTTACTTATGGTTTTATTTAAAGCCACAACTGAACCAAAACAAACATGCTTTTCAGCATACTTTAAATAAACTGTTGTATGACAATGCACAGGGGTGATTTCAGCCAGGGGAAGACCAAGGACACTGCTCCCCTCCCCATTTTATCTGCTCCCTATCGCTGCACACAGACACAGCACATGAATTCACAACGGGTGTTTCCACTTTGCCACTCACCTTCCCCAGTTTTGCTTTCCATTCACAAACCGGCCCTAAACCGTGCCCCCACTGCCACACATGGTTTTCAGAATAAAGTTACCTACACGCTATTATTCATTTGCAACACTTATTTTATACAACCCCGATTCCAAAAAAGTTGGGACAAAGTACAAATTGTAAATAAAAACAGAATGCAATGATGTGGAAGTTTCAAAATTCCATATTTTATTCAGAATAGAACATAGATGACATATCAAATGTTTAAACTGAGAAAATGCATCATTTAAAGAGAAAAATTAGGTGATTTTAAATTTCATGACAACACCACATCTCAAAAAAGTTGGGACAAGGCCATGTTTCCCACTGTGAGACATCCCCTTTTCTCTTTACAACAGTCTGTAAACATCTGAGGACTGAGGAGACAAGTTGCTGAAGTTTAGGGATAGGAATGTTAACCCATTCTTGTCTAATGTAGGATTCTAGTTGCTCAACTGTCTTAGGTCTTTTTTGTCGTATCTTCCGTTTTATGATGCGCCAAATGTTTTCTATGGGTGAAAGATCTGGACTGCAGGCTGGCCAGTTCAGTACCCGGACCCTTCTTCTACACAGCCATGATGCTGTAATTGATGCAGTATGTGGTTTGGCATTGTCATGTTGGAAAATGCAAGGTCTTCCCTGAAAGAGATGTCGTCTGGATGGGAGCATATGTTGCTCTAGAACCTGGATATACCTTTCAGCATTGATGGTGTCTTTCCAGATGTGTAAGCTGCCCATGCCACACGCACTAATGCAACCCCATACCATCAGAGATGCAGGCTTCTGAACTGAGCGCTGATAACAACTTGGGTCGTCCTTCTCCTCTTTTATCCGAATGACACGGCGTCCCTGATTTCCATAAAGAACTTCAAATTTTGATTCGTCTGACCACAGAACAGTTTTCCACTTTGCCACGGTCCATTTTAAACGAGCCTTGGCCCAGAGAAGACATCTGCGCTTCTGGATCATGTTTAGATACAACTTCTTCATTGAACTATAGAGTTTTAGCTGGCAACGGCGGGTGGCACGGTGAATTGCGTTCACAGATAATGTTCTCTGGAAATATTCCTGAGCCCATTTTGTGATTTCCAATACAGAAGCATGCCTGTATGTGATGCAGTGCCGTCTAAGGGCCCGAAGATCACGTGCACCCAGTATGGTTTTCCGGCCTTGACCCTTACACACAGAGATTCTTCCAGATCCTCTGAATCTTTTGATATTATGCACTGTAGATGATGATATGTTCAAATTCTTTGCAATTTTACACTGTCGAACTCCTTTCTGATATTGCTCCACTATTTGTCGGTGCAGAATTAGGGGGATTGGTGATCCTCTTCCCATCTTTACTTCTGAGAGCCGCTGCCACTCCAAGATGCTCTTTTTATACCCAGTCATGTTAATGACCTATTGCCAGTTGACCTAATGAGTTGCAATTTGGTCCTCCAGCTGTTCCTTTTTTGTACCTTTAACTTTTCCAGCCTCTTATTGCCCCTGTCCCAACTTTTTTGAGATGTGTTGCTGTCATGAAATTTCAAATGAGCCAATATTTGGCATGAAATTTAAAAATGTCTCACTTTCAACATTTGATATGTTGTCTGTGTTCTATTGTGAATACAATATCAGTTTTTGAGATTTGTAAATGATTGCATTCCGTTTTTATTTACAATTTGTACTTTGTCCCAACTTTTTTGGAATCGGGGTTGTAATATAAATTAAATTACTACTTTCATGATTTGCAATACTAAGTAAAAAATTAGGGGCAGCACGGTGGTGTAGTGGTTAGCGCTGTCGCCTCACAGCAAGAGGGTCCGGGTTCGATCCCCGTGGCCTGCGAGGGCCTTTCTGTGTGGAGTTTGCATGTTCTCCCCGTGTCCGCGTGGGTTTCCTCCGGGTGCTCCGGTTTCCCCCACAGTCCAAAGACATGCAGGTTAGGTTAACTGGTGACTCTAAGGTGGGGTTTACATTAGACCGTGTCAGCGGATCATCAGATTAACGTTTTTAAAACGATTAGTGTGCACACAGCAACGCCAATACACGATTCGCGTGCACACAGCAACGCCAATACACGGATACACTCGGCTCCGCAGGCATCCTGCGCTCCAAATCACTCCGCCCTGAATAGTGAGTGCCCTCTGGAGGGTGCGCACTCCGGCCCTGCGCAGCTCACAGAGCGCGCGAGTGGAGTGCACGAGCAGTGATTTGGGACTGAGCTGCTGTGTGTGTGATCTCAGTGCATGTCGGGCGTGCGCGTCACTTACCACTTGCAAGTGGAAGGATGGCAAGCCTAAAGACAATCATAACTACACAATGGGCAGTATTTGCATCAGTATTTGCAGTATTTTCATACTTTTATACTCTTTAATGAAAGGTGATACAAGGCGGAAGTCCGCGCCGTTTTTCAGCAGTCGCGTCACATGACCAACGCCAGCGAATCAGGAAGGTGGATGTCACAGTGACGTTGTCCAATGACGACGCCAGCTAGAGCTCAGCACAGCGTATCCGCGTATTCTCAATGTTTACACAGCACCGGACCAGACACGATCTGGATTGAATACGTGGACTCTGGCGGATTCCCGTTTCCAGGCGTTTTAATGTAAATGGACAGTGCATCCGCGAAGAAAACGAGACAGATACGGTCTAATGTAAACTTGGCCTTAAATTGACCGTAGATGTGAGTGTGAATGGTTGTCTGTGTCAGCCCTGTGATGATCTGGCGACTTGTCCAGGGTGTACCTCGCCTTTCGCCCGTAGTCAGCTGGGATAGGCTCCAGCTTACCTGCGACCCTGTAGAACAGGATAAAGCAGCTAGAGATAATGAGATGAGTATAAAATTATCCCCAGAGCAAAGGCAAAGTGCAGTATTTGCTGTCCACCAGCCAGGGTCACACTCAAGGTCAGGCAGTAACAAGGATACTTCATACAACTTATCAGAACAAATGCACCCATAGTAATTACCTTTTATTATTTTTCTCAATGAGGGGGAAAACATAAAATGCCATTTACCTTAATTCAGTGGTTCTGTAGATACTGCGGTTTGCCTGTGCACGGCAGAATGAACCGGTCATTTGAATTATAGCCAGAAGTATTGTCAGAACTGCTGTTATAGGAGGTCGATCAACATAATTTGAGACCAGATTCAAGAATTCAGCAGTGGTTTATCTACCAATAGATAATTAAAGGCAACATGGATGAAATCTAGAGGGGAGATGAAGGTGGAATAGAGAGGTGCAGTCCAGATTTTAAAGAGAGTTCTTGGCAAATTTAAATTCCTTCAAACATACTGGTGGATTAGGAGCTGTGTCCTTGTTTAATCTCCCATGTGTTATGATGCTTTTTGGCAATTTTTTTCCCTCTTCTCCACAGTTATTGATGAAAATGGAGAGAATGTCAGACTGGTGCCTATACCTATACCTGTTCCAACACCCATATACATTCCTGTGCCCATGCACCTGTACACTCAGTACACACCATTACCACTGGGATTCCCTCTTCCTGTATGTATTTTTAAGTCCTTATGCAGACATACCTAAACTACTTTATTCTGATGTTTCTACGATGTTATGTTCATAGTATTGACTATGGAGTGGTTGAGTGTTTTTGTTTTTTCTTGTTTTGATTTTAGATACCTGTGCCACTGGTAGTGCCAGCTTCTTCAGAATGTGCACAGCCAAGTTCCACTAAAGGCAGCGTCCCTTCACAAAGCTCACTGGAGGATGAAGATGTGGAAAAAGGCAAGAGCAGGCCCCTGTCCCATGGAGGTACATGACTGAACATTGTTCTTATAATCAGTGTGTTTTTGTGCATGGATCGGTTTAACTTTGCTGTACGTTCAGACCAAGGCAGTACCTACAGTGGGGATTTGGAATCAGAGGCCAGGTCTACCCCCTTCAGTTGGGCAGATCCTGAGGATTCTTCACACAATCTGAAGCCATCAGTCCCTTTATTGGAGTTAGAGGGCCCTAAAGATCCTCCAGTTACCTCCACAGCATCAGACTTGCCAGATTTGGAAAAAGACATTCCTCTTGGTGAGTAGCAAATTCTCATAAATAATTTAATACTGTTTGTAACCGTGATTATCCATTATTATTAATCAGATGTATTAATATCTGAATCTTTTTTTCCTCAGTGTTTGTCATTTTAATTTGTTATTAAGTTTTCACACCAATATTAACCCAAACCATGAAAAATTAATACCTTTTAAGCTGTAGATCATCATTAACCGCTTTTTCCCATTCTTATTTTGATAGCATCAAATGATCACGAAGCAACAAAGGAGCAGAAAGCATCAGCAAAACGACGCAAGAGAGGAAAGAAGGTATATTTCACACAGAAATGGACTCTTGCATGTACTCAGGTTTATTGCAGTATACAAACTTTCCCCTGTTAAAGGGAGGTCTTCGAAAGATATGGTGTGACTCATGTACACCCCCATCTGGCGTCATTGGACAGTCCGGATGTGGGTGTGCATCTGTATTTTTGGATATGCAAGGGGGAGGGAAGATAAATATGAATATTAAACTTTTAGATGTTGGGCCCAAAAATGATGCTTTTGAAAATCTCCATGGTTTTATGTTTTTTAAGCATGCTAAGTGTAAAACACAGCACTCATTGATCATTAGAGTTGTGGCTAAAGCTAAGAGGTGTGAGGGCTTTATTTTTTTCCTTTTCTTTCTCCATAGCACCAATTTATAATAAAATTGTGTACACACATCTCTCTATAACACATAGTAGGGCATCATATCCAGATTTAATCTTGCACTTGTTACAAGTAGTCCACTTTTTTTTATAGAATTTAATTTTATATTAATTTATTTTTAAGATTTCCATGTACATGTGCAATTTTAGAAGAAAGATTAAAGCAGTGAAAGTTGCGAACAACGGTATTAAACATGACTCTAGCTTATTTATCAGTCTTTGTTTCGTTACTAATGTTAAGTTAGAGTTTTTAAATGTTTGATGGATAAGAATCTCAAATAACCAAAAGCTTCACGTAAACCGCTGACGGCGTTACCCTGTGCAAGTTTATTACCACAAGGACTCATTATCAACCTAAGGTAAGATTGACCTGTTTCAAAACTTTCTATTTTCTGTATATCATCACAGTTTCTTGTTTTAATTCATAATAATTCTTAGTGCATGTTTAAAATGTTCTGCAGGGAATGTTAGTGTTAATTGATCACCTGGTTAATTGTTTGGTTTTTGAATAAATCTCAACAGATGATGCCACAGTGTAAATAAAGTCATCTAAAAGTTTTGCAACAGCAAGGCCAACCGTTTTGCTATACACTGAAGACATTTATGTTTGATATAAAAAGATGAATGAGATTCTCACTGCTGATGAGTGCTTTGCATCTTGTGGTATGGCCTCTATATTTCTGCTCTCTAAATCTTTATTGAACAATGGATTGTGACACCTTCATCCCTGCCCTGTTGAAGCTTTTAGTGATGTAACGGGCTGCTGTTTTGGGGTTTTTCTTCACAGATCTCAGAACGTTTGTCATCAACTGCTGTTGTTTTCCCTAGATGACCTGTTTAATGTCTGATTGTTCGTACACCAGTGGTAGCTTTCTTTTTCAGGACGTTTCAAATTGTTATAGCGGAGCTCTCCATGTGCAAAGCACGTAGAGCTCCATACTTAAGAAAATATCATTTGACCTGATTTTTGATGGCTTTTGACTGTACGACATCCGTACATATGACAAACATGTTGCCACCACAGGGAACCCGATTGCAAGTGCAAGGCAATGTATTGTATAAACATGACCACCAGACAATGAAATTTGTATGTTTATTTACATAAGACAGATGGGTTTTTATCCAGCACTTATTTTTAATTTACTTTTTAAAAAATAACATGATTATTTATTAACCCATTTTACGGAAAATATTTGCGACAATTTCATATAAAACTAGTTAAAATAGTTTTTAGTCCACTAGCTTGTTGGACAAATGACAGTTTCTGTCATGTAAGCACAATAGACAGATGTAAGTGCAGGAAGAGTTTTATTGAAAGCATGCTAGCAAACGGATCCAAAACATGGACAATGGCAGAGTGGAAAAACAGGCAGTGGTCGAGCGAGATAGACAAGATATCAGAGGTAATACAATACCTGTGAGATACCAGTGAAAGTGCTGGTTCACTGCTGTCCACCAGACACCCAGCCAAGTCACATCGTAATAAATGCCATGGTGTTGTTTCTGGCGCAAGGCATGCTTTGTTAAAGAAAGGAATAAATGTATTCGTAACTGTGATGCATATCTCATTATTGGCATCACTGTCACAAAACAAGGCAGCAATTTACTGACACGAAATGCATGACACTACACAATTCAATGGTTCATATGCTTTATTATTCTACTATTCAGGTTGATTTTGTGCCCTTGCAAATGTTTAAATATATTTTTATGTATGTAAAATATATATTTATTTATTTTACATACATAAAAAACATTGTGTATATTTTACATATATATATAAAATATTTTACACACGTGTATATATATATATATATATATATATATATATATATATATATATATATATATATATATATATATATTTTACACACGTGAATAATATATTGTATATAATACAATATATTAAATATGATATATTTTTTTATGTATGTAAAATAATGTGTGGTGGTTTTCATTATATTACTTACACACACACACACACGCGTGCAGAAAATAAGGCCGGACCAGTGGACATTTGTCTGTCTGTATTTCAAACGCATCAGACCGGATGGCCGATTAAAAAATAATTTGAATGTGTCCATCTGTCTTTCGAAAGCATCAAACCGGATGGCCCATGAAAAATTGTAAAAATGTGGGTGTAATCTACTTCTAATTTTCTTCCAAATGTTATACTGGGTGAATACATAGTCATAACACGTCCTGTGAAACAGGGGCTCCCGCAGACCCAACTTGAAAAATTCATAATTCATAGCTCCTGTGGGCTCAGAACGCCGCCTTCAGAGCTGGGGACGAGGTGGGCCTGAGGACAGCTAGGGACAACCTGTCGCGAGGCATCAGGGTGGCCAAGAGACAGTATTCCAG
>NC_083579.1:24449470-24519470 GCF_027579695.1 Neoarius graeffei | reverse complement strand
TTATAACCCAAGTAAAACATACCATTTGAAAGTGAAAAGGAAATAGATTTTTGGAAGCACGTGAGTGTATTAGGCCAAACTGATCTTTCTACAGTAGAGCCAATGAACTTTATAGCCTGCGCCATACTTTCTCAGTATATGCTTTCAGTGCTTCCAAAATTATTATATTATAACTGTTTTATCTAAATATTTTCAAGATTATCCAAATGTTATTTTAAAATGTTTTACACCCTTTAATATAATTCATTCATATTAAATGCTATTCTTTCCCATCTTGATCAGGGATCTGATGTTGAAGAACCGAAGAATTTCAAAGAAGAACTGGATGTAGCCGATTGTGCACAGTCCATCTTGGACGTGAATTTAGAGCAATTCAGTCATGATGGAACACATGGGAAACATATTTTCATAAGCTCAGAATGCGCTCCAATTGATGATGAGCTTGATGAAGCACAAGACACATTTAAATATGGTGAAGAGCTCACCTCGTCCTCTGGGTCAATGATACCTTCAAGGCCAATTCTAAAAATGGGGAATAGAGCAGTTAGAGCTCGGGCATCAGGCACCAAAAAGCAGTTCTGTGTTTACTGTCAAAAATCAAATACTAAAATAGCAAGGCACTTGGAGCGAAAACATTCAAATGAAACAGATGTCGCGTATGCCCTCAGCTTTCCTAAAAGATCTAAAAGAAGATGTATGCTACTTGACCAGCTTCGCAAAAAAGGCAATTATCATCATAACATTGAAGTCATTCAGAATGGAAATGGGGATATAGTTATGCAAAAACGAACAAAAAGGAAAAGGTCTGCCATGGACTACTTGCCCTGCCAATATTGCCTAGCTTTCTTTCTCCGGGAAGGGCTGGAGAAACACGAGTCTTTATGCAGGACAAAAATTATTTCACAATCTTGTTCAGAGTCCTTGGAACAGCTGGACACTAAACATGAGTCCAGCTTTCAACCCACTCCAGAACTAAATGTGCAGCCACTTGTCAGACTAAACCTGGACCAGTTACAAAGTCCAAAGTCTGGCTCTGAAGCCAGGTCACATCCTGATCTTGTATTAATCAGCCAGTCTAGTGCCATTGACAGTTCTGAGCTCATCTCCCAAAATAATTTTGAAACATGCTCTTTCTCAAGTACTCAGTCAAGTCCTGAAATTTCTGACCAACCAGATCTAAAACCTTGCCTTGGACCAAGTCATGTATTTAGTCAGCCTAGTCCTGAACCCTTCCTTCCAAACAATTCTGATCTTGGTCAGGCTCCTAGAGCAGATTTCTCTGATGAATGCACCTTTTCATCTAGTCTTGAACCTAGCCCTCAATCTCGTTTTGAATCCCACCTACAGCCCAATGAGTTATCAAGTCCTGTTCACCCTAATCCCATACCTTTCAGCCAGAGTACCCTCATAATCTCTGCTGAAAACAATCCAGAGACCAGTAAGACAAGTTTTGAGCTGTGTCCCACCCCTGAGCCTGGCCCACTGCCTTATCCTGAATCAAGTCCTAGTCATCCAAGTGTTGACTCCTGCTTTGAAGAAGTTTTGAGGTCCAATCCTGAAACCACTCTATCCTGTACTCCTGAATATTACAGCATTGTTGAATCTAATGTAAAAACTACTCTTGAATCATGTCTTGTATCTAGTATGGTGTACACTGATGTATCTAGCAAGGCAAATCTGAATGCTGAACCTTGCCACCAGCCCAGTGTCAAGCAAATGCCAAGCGCACATCCTACTCAACCAGGTTTTGAGTCCTTGCCGTCCAGTGTGGGATGTGATCTTAGGGAACCACCTAGTCCAGAATTGTGCAGTCAAACCACATTCATGTTGAGTCATGAACCTACATTTCAATCTAAATTTGAATCCTGCACACAAGCTGAGAAAACCAGTCCTTGTTGTAGTCCCAAATCTCATCATCAAAGTAGGTTCCTCTGTGGTGAATGCAGACAAAGTCCCAGTCAGACAAATTTTGAATTGTGCCTCTCATCCAGCCCTGAAACTAGCCCTCTGCCTTATCCTGAATCAGATCCTGGTCTTCAGATTAGTTTCGAGCCCTGCTTTGAGCCAGTTTTTCAGTCTAGTTCTGAAACTAGTGTCTTTCCTACTCCTGAACCTTTCTGTTACCAAGGTGTTGAGTCCAACATGAAACCTACTGTTGAACCCTGTCTCACATCCAGTATGAAGTGCAGCAGTCCTGAGGCTAATACAGAGTCTATACCACAGATGCCCAGTACCATCTCCCAGAGTCTGGATTCAGATGCCTCAAGTGGACTTGATTGCAATCTGATTAAAGATGACTGTTCACTCAGGCCTCCTGCAGAAAGCTTGACATATCAAAAGAAGTCTTTTGAGATTGTTGATGCAGACTCCACTTTTAGCTCATCATCTTGCACGAAAACCGATACAGCATCCACCCTAAAGCTCAAAAAATGTTCTGGATCACACTCGAGCCTGAAGTCCAGTCCACAATCTAGTTCAAGTTTAACCTGTAGTACCGCTTCTTCCAAATCAGTGCTGTTCCAACAGATAAGTTTAAACAAAACACCAGATTGTGAGGGTTTAGGGAAGAAAAGGCAGTTCTGTCTTTACTGTAAAAAACCTTACATCAAAATGGCACGGCATTTGAGCCAAAAACATGCAAATGAAATGGATGTAGTACATGCTCTTGGTTTTCGAAAGGGGTCTAAAAAACGCCTTTTTGTACTTGAACAGCTTCGAAAGAAAGGGAATTATCAGCATAATGTTGAAGTTCTTAAAAATGGAAGTGGAGAGCTCATCACCTCAAAACGAGCAAATAAAGATTATTCTGTGGGCGTGTACCTGCCTTGTCAGTATTGCTTGGCATTTTATATCCGCCATGAACTGTGGAGGCACGAAAGACGTTGCCAAATGAGAACAAATGGCAACCCCGTTTGCCTTAAAAGGACTGTATCCTCCAAGTTGCTTCCACTGCAGGGTAGTGTTTCTGGAGATTTGGAAGAAGCCATTCATAGTATGAAGCAAGACAGTGTCTTGCATCATTTAAGAGATGATGCTCTAATTTGCAAGTATGGTGCTTGGCTTTTTGTCAAACTTGGACATGATAAAAAGCGTCAAATATATATAACGCAGAAGATGAGGGAATTGGCTAGATTCATGCTAGCTGTGAAAGAGTTAGATGGAAGTGTTCAGTATTTGCACCATGTGTGCACTCCATCCAGGTTTGATTTGGTCATTAAAGGTGCAAAAATAGTTAGTGGGTTTGATGAAACTTTGAACAAATTTGAAAAGCCATCTCTGGCAATAAAAATTGGCAATTCCATAAGGCAAGCAGCTGAAATTATTTGTGGTGAGAATGTTATGGAGGGTGACACAGAGACTGTTGCTAATGTTAAAGAGTTTATTGGGCTTCTTGAGAAAAATTGGATTTCTTGTGCTAAAAACACTAACCTAGTTGACCGTTGCATCGACAGGCCTACTGCAGCACTATTTGCATGTCAAGAAAACTGTCCAGTGTCAAATAAACCCAGCAAAAATCTCAAGCCTGAGTCATGTGCCCATAGTACTAGTCAAGAAGGTGGTGAAAATGTGGACGGTAATGAATCTGGACTGTACGCGGTCATCTCAAATGGATCACAGTCTTACCCAGATAAGAATGAAAAGTTACTTTGCAGCATTAATGGTGTAGAGCCATCTGCCAACCCTGCAGCACAATCTTCTGGATCTCAACAGTCTAAGGTCTCTTATTCAAAGTCAGAAGTGTTACCTTTCAGAACAAGAACAGCAAAAAGTGGGAAAAAACAATTCTGTGTGTATTGTACAAAACCCTTCATCAAAATAGCCAGGCACTTGTCACGGAACCATGCAAAAGAAACGGACGTAGCCCGTGCCCTCAGCTTTCCGAAGGGATCCAAACTGCGACAATGCTTACTTAAACAGCTCCGTAATAGAGGTAATTACCAGCATAACATCAAAGTTCAGCAAACTGGAAATGGGGAAATCATCCCACAGAGGCGGCAAAAGAAGTATGATTTGTTGACTTCCTACCAACCATGCCCTCATTGTCTGGGTTTTTTTCTCCAGCATGAACTGTGGAGACATGAAAGATCATGTGACATGAAGAATGATGAAAAGCCCTGTCACAGAAGAACGTTTCATTCAGCCTTATGTAAGAAGTTTGCCTTGCATGACTTGTCTGAGGGCTGCCAAACTCTTGTTTGCAACATGAGAGATGATGACATCTCAAAATATCTAAGGAATGATGCCTTAATCTGCAAATTAGGAAATAGATTTTATGAAAAACATGGGCATGAAATGGAAGGAAACGGATACATATCGAAGAAAATGAGGGCACTAGGTCGATTTATGTTGGCCGTGAGGGAGTTGGATCACAATGTTCAGGATCTGTATCAAGTGTGTACTGAATCCAGGTTTAGTTTGGCTTTGGAAGCTGCCAAGAAGATTGGGGGCTTTGATCCACACACTAACAAGTTTAAAAAATCCGTAGCATTTAAAATGGGTTCTTACTTGAAGTGGGCCACTGAAATTGCTTTGGGAGAGAATGATATTAGAGATGAAGCTCGAAATCAAGCTCAAAAATTCATGGAGCTGCTGGGAACAGCTTGGTTTTCTTATGAACCTTCACAAATTCACGCTACAAGTCCTTGTAAACAGACTGAGGGGGATATTATACATCTGGTAGATGATGTTGTCAAACTACAGAATTTCCTGAAAAATGCTGAAGACAAAGCCAGATTGGATCTTGTGGAGCATCCTAATCGTGATTCATGGAAAAGACTATGTAAAAGCCTTCTTGCTGAAATGACACTATTTAACAGAGGACGAAGGAGCATTGCTGAGAAAATGCTGCTTGAGGATTACATACAGAGGGACAAAGAGCCTATCCATGATGAAATGTTTGAACCCCTAACAAAGCTGGAACGAGCTCTTAATGGTGTGTTAATAAGAGTGGGAGTCACTTGTAAAGATGGAAGTTGCATTCCTGTTTTGTTTACTGAACGGATGGCCTCATCTCTGGATATCCTTATCAAATACCGTGAGGGTGTAGGTGTTCCCATGGACAATCCTTATATGTTTGCTCAAACGATGGCTGATGCTCATATAAGAGCACATGACTGCATAAGAGCCTTGGCCCAAAATTGTGGTCTAAGCAAGCCTCATGTTCATACACACAAGTACGTGGCTACTATTTTCCAAATACTGAGCCTTAATGGCAGTGAAAAGCATCAATTAGCTACACTTGTGGGCGACGACAGCTTTGACCATCAAACGCTGGATGAAAACTTCTCAGAATTGGCAAAAATCTGCAAAATGTTGCAAACAATGGACGAAGGAACTGGTGCATCCGAGGACACAGGTATTTTCTTATTTTATTTTCTTACACATGAAATGTTATGCAGGATTTTTAGAAGCAGACCTGCCAACCTCTATGCGTTTTACGTTGGAGCTCTGTCACGGTTATCACTTAAACACAGTACAGTATTCCGTCCCCCCAATTAAAAATTGCCAGATGAGCCAATCGACATCTGAATTTGCAATTGTTGACGGTTGTGAATGTATATTTTTAAAAATTCTGATCTTGACTAATCCCCTGGAAGTAGAGATCTCTATACTTTGGTATTAATAGCCATGTGTTTTTTTTTTTTTTAAGAATAGGATAAATATATGTAAACTTTTCTACTGTAAGTTAATCTTAGATAAGTGATTTGTGGACTAATGAACTATACTGAAAAAGTATTGTCTCTCCTCCCTGCCATCAGGTCTACACATTATTCATCTTCAGGGTTGGCAGGCCTGTAGAAGCTAACAAAAATTAAGTGTTATTGTATAACATCTAACTTCCGTGTTAATGCAGCAAAATAATTTCCCTGTAATTTAATTCTTTATTGTATAATAGGTCTTGGCCATGTTGCTGCCCTAAGATGCAAAAGACAAAAATGGAAGAAGGAAGAACAACGAGCTGTGAGGAGGCAACTGGGAAATTATATATCCACCAGTAAAGTGCCAGGAAAAAAGGACTGTCTGGACTGCATTAGGACTGAGCCGGAGGCGCTCAGGACAAGAACATGGAGGGACATCAAAAATTATGTCCATAACACCATAATGTCAAAGAAAAGGAAGAGGAAGGGTTCAAGGCAGCTGGACAGTGAAAGTGACGAGGAAGAGCTTTGTGAAGTTGCCGCTATGGAGGCTGCTGCAAAAAGACCTCGTTGTAAAAGAAGACGGCGTCACCATGTATGACTATAATGCTTGTATATTATCTACACGTTGAAATGGACCATGTCTGATTTGGAGGAGAATTGAATGGAAGATTAGGCGAGAGTTTAAGAATCTTTTGAAGAAAAACAAGGTGCATATTACAGATGACAGGTGGTGATGTTAGACTGGATATTCCCAGGTCAACTAGAAGGCAGATATTGGTGTGAGAAGACATCTTTTATTTCCCTTTTTTTTTCTTTTCATTTCTCTCCTGATTTTTGTCCACACCTGGTTGCTCAAGAGTAGCATTAGTCTCAGAAGATGAGAACACTTTCTGATGTGAAACTGGCCAACGTTTCTCCCCCCAGCTGCCAGCTCCATAGTTGAGCATATTTGCTGGCTGTTGGATTCAAAAATGAAAAAATTGAATATGGCTGTTCTTAATAGTAATATTACAACAGCCTCCTTATGTTGTTAAACACCTTAAATGACCAAACAGTTAGACAGTAATGTCTTGATGCACTCGTGTTACTTTGGGGCCATTACCTTGCCAGAGGTGATTATTTTCCAATAAGAGCACATCCTGAAGTGTTCAGTTCCTCTTAGAACATGGCAGTTTTAAGATTTTTCATTTGTGTTCAAGAATGAGTATCACTTTTTTTTTTTAAATCAGTTTATATTTACAGACAACCATTCACACTACAGGATAAAGCGACTAGAGATGATGAGATGAGTTTATATTTACTGTTCAGGAAGGTCTGTGAAACAATTTTGTTATAACAGCTATAAACTCTCCTTTAAAGCTAATAAGATGAATAAAAAATTGACTTTCCCCACAGTGGAAAATGTATAGGAATAACTTTACCTCAAAAATTTTTCTTGCATAAAATGTTAAGTCAACATTTTACATAAAGCTTCACCAGAACATCAGTTATTTGGTTGGTTGGTTTTTTTCTGCTGTTAAATGACAGCATCTTTAAAAAAAAAAATCAAAGGAATGATTTTATTGTTACCACACAATCAATACCAGCTAGTTTATTGTTCTATCTAGTTGTCGAGCCACAATACAAGTTCCTGTGAACGAGTTGGTGCACAAAATGACAATGTAATAAAACACTATCTTTGATTAGAATTACACTCATAACAGAAAATTAATCAACATCTCTGCATTAATGAAAATCTAGAATTCTGCACCGTTGTGGTGTAATTCAATTTCATGAAAAGACACTTGCTCCAAGTGCTTGATTCTGTTATAAGGCCTAAAATGCACCCTTTATTTGTGATTGTTAGTTTGATGTGATTCACTTGAAGCATTTCTGACATCAAGACCAGATTTGTTTTATTTTCTAAGAATGACTCTACAGATGATATATTTAGCTCTTTCATAATAATCTGTTCACGTCCTGTTGTGAATTAATGATTTTTTTGCTTTGTGACACTATAATTTCACTGTGAACTGTTAAGGACCAATTTCAGTGTCCAGATTTTTTTTTAAATTGTTATTTAAATTTTTTTTAAACAAGTAAGAACTTTGTCTCCTTTCATATGATGTATTTTTTGTTTGTTTAGCCCTAAAGCTTATTGAAGATTCTCCCACCCCCCACCCCAGTTCAAATTGAGACTTGACCTCAAAATGTACTCTGGAAATGTAATACATTTTAGGTTATCATATTATACTTTTATTTCACATATTTTCATTGCAATGTGGTGTTTTGGGTTTTTTTTTCTCATTCACATTTATATTAAACCTGAAATGCACAATTTAAACGTTGTCTGCTGTTTTGACTTCACTTATTTATGCTAATCTTGTTGGCATCTTCATCAGACTAAATGTCAGCTCTAAATGCTGTGAATCCAGGTTGTAATTAACTGAGTCACAGCCTTGTGATGTATTCCACTTGTGTTCCTTGCAGATGGTTTGCACTGTTTGTGTAAAGCCTAAATAATTTCTCTGCCTTTCTTTCAGGGACGGAGGCGTTCAGTAACAGATGTGGTGAGCGGCGTGGTTTCTACTCCATCCAGCTCCAAACTCCAGCACATGTACGGAGTGAAAGCTTGGGCCAGCTGGGTGCAGTGGAGGACTCAACACTCCGGCGGTGAGCTTCACCCACGTGCTGCTGCTCAACACTTAACATTCTTATTTTATGCTCTTATGTGCAGCACCCAGTGTGCTGTCTCCAGCAGTGATGTTGCTAAGCAACAGTCTTGGGACAAAGTGCTCAAGTGTGAAGAAACATGAATGTTTTTTCTTTTGTCTCTGAGACAGCTGATTTTAAGAATTAAGTCATTAATTGTTCCACAGAAGGGGGAAAAATGTACGTCTATTTTTGTCCCATAGAGGACAAAAATAGAAATATAGATTCTTAGTCATTGTTAGTTGAAACAGGTTTCTGAAGTTTTCAGCCCTTTGTTATATTTAGAAGCACATTTTGGAGGAGGATGCACTTTAAAATGCATCATTATCTACGTAAGGGATAAAAAAACACAGGCTGTCCTGCTGTATGAAAGTACACTGCAACCCCGCTATAACAAACTCCTTGGGGGACATCTAAATAGTTCGTAATACTGAAATGGAGCCACTTGTCACACCAGACACTCGCTCTTATCTAAAACAAGATCAACTGTGTTTAATTTACATTTACACTTAATTCACTTGGATATTTACGAAGTAAAGGAAATATTTTGCTCTTAAGTGAAGGAAATGAATCACACTTGCTGTAGTTTGCTTGCCACATCATCTTTCTTTTCACCCCATTATGCTGATTGCAGTTATGGATGAAGTCTCAGAGCTCATTTTCTTTTGCTTTCAAAGTTAAAATTGAATTTTTTGGGATATCATACTCTTTAGACAAGTTTGTTGATTTCTCACTGTGCTTTAGACACTCCAGGACACAAAGTTTGTCTTTGACGGTGTCACATCCTCAAACTGCTACTGACGTGCACACGTGGCGCACCATTAGGACTAATTACACGCACCTGTTCCAGATTAGCGTGCAATCACAGTGCATGCTTATAAGGACTCTCACTGCACACAGATTTTGCGAAATACACACGCTGTGTGCCTTGTCTCTCACATTACCAAGCCTTTTGTAACATCGTGTTGATATTCTGGTTTCCGATTCCATTTTGGATTTTGCCCTTTGTCTCCGCTACTGATATCCTGTCTGTGCCTCACTTGACCGTTGCCTGTTTCTCAGCTCTGATTTTTGATCACTGATTTGATCTGTTCACCAGCATGTTTTTAAATAAAGCTCTTCCAGCAATTACATCCATCTATCACCTGCATTTTCTGACCGAGTATCTTAAGTTCACGAGTAGCCATGACAACAATGCTTATGGAGTAAAGACTTGAGTAAAACTGCTTTTAACTCGTAAGAGTGTCTGTCTTTTTAAGGAATTTTTTTTTAAGTCAAGGATCGGTGTTCTCAATAATTGTTAGTGATTAACACCTAAGTGAGGTTTGTTCAGCCTTTGTTTTATGGTGTTAACATGTATTGCTAACTTGATTGCGGACTTGATTACTTATTGTTTGTCTTTGTGGGGGGGAGTGCATGGCTCAGTGATGGTTGTGCGTTTGTTTTTATCCCTCACTGGCCGAAAGGCCCAAAGGGGGATTATGTCGTGGCGACGTCCATCCGTTCGTCCAGGGAAGGGTGCTCACCTTCTGAAATGAACTCCTCTCACAGTTTTTGGAGGTATTTCATGAAACTTGACAGGATTCTTTGGTATATGTCGGTAATACATGTATTGTAATTTCATTAAATTGGGTCACATTTTTACCAGAGTTACAGCCCTTGATTAACAATTATAATTTGACAATTTCATGAGAGTATGTTTTTTCTTCTGAAATCAACTCCCCTCTCAATTTTTGGAGAAATTTCACGAAACTTGACAAGACGCATTGTTATATGTTGGTAATAAGCATATTGTAATTTTGTTCAATTCAGTCGCATTTTATCAGAGTTATGGCCCTTGATTAACAACCTTGTACTTTCACAATTTCATGAAGGTGTGCTTGCCTTCTGACATCAACTCCTCTCACAATTTTTGGAGGAATTTCACGAAACTTGACAGGATTCTTTGTCGGTAATACGCATATTGCAATTTCATTCAATTCAGTCACATTTTACCTGAGTTATGGCCTAGTTGCCAGCGGGGGATATTATGCTGTCTGAGCACTCTCTCTTAAGACTCCGACTCATTGTTTTAAAAGGACAGGGGACACGAAGTTAGTTCGTTATATGTGGAAGTCCATAGTAGAGGAGTTAATTATAGTGGGCTTGCAGTATATCAAGTGGTGTGTATGGTGTGATGTGACCTGACTGCTACCGCTAGCATGTTCCACAGCATTTTTCCCCACATTCCTTTTACACAACAGAAATTGTACTAATTGCACATTTTTTTAAAATTGACTGTCATGCTTTTATCCATCTATAGTTACATCTAACATTTGATAGCTTTGTGAGACAAGAGTTCCTGTTGTAGCAGCTAGAAACTTGTCAGTCCTATTCCTGCCCCCCCTTTTTTTAAATATAAAGTTAAGAGCCCCCCCCCCCCCCCCCCCCCCCCCCCCCCGCAATTTTTTTTTTACGGCGCGCTTTTCGGCGCATTCCGCTTTTTCCCTGGCATTTTGGGCGACTTGTGTAATTTGTGCAGATCCGAAGAGGGTTTTTGGGGGGGGGGGGTTGCTCTCCGGTAATCCACTCTGGTAGTAATGATAGACCCGAGTACTGTGCAGACCATACAACATTTGGTTCCCCCTGGTGGATATATGGAACCATTGACAGCAGAGATAGTAAGATTGACAGTGTAGCTGCTGGCTGCTATTATAATATTCAACAGCGTTCCGTTACAAACTGCTAGCTGCTACACTGTCAGTGGATGGAACCGATGGCTAGGCAATCTGGTTGCTAAGGAACGTGACTCCTGGGCTTTTCCTCAGATAGGTGTGTTCATTTATCAACTTGCTGAATTTCATCTACTAGTGTGTATTTCTTTGGAGCCTCGGTGACTGGGAGTAAACGATCAGCGTTGAAGTGGAAGTCATTTACTCGTCTACAATCAAAGCGTAAGTGTTAAAATAATTGTGTGTGTGTATGTATATATATATATATATATATATATATATATATATATATATATATAAACTTTGTCTCTCGTAACCTAGCCTCCTTCATCCAACCATATTAGCCATGACCTATCCTTGGGGTAAAAAATGCCTGATAAACGTAATGTTATTTGAGGAGTTGCATGATGACTGTATATGTTCTCAACGTAGTGTCTACATGGGTTAATGACTATTGTTTTTTGTTCCTAGATAATATTTAAGTGCCGTAATACCGTTCTATACGTGCAAGAATTGGTCTTATTAAAGCTTGTGGCTGTCTGGCTTAGTTAAAATGCTAACTATTAGCACCCGACTAGCTGCTATTTTAGAACATCGAGTGATCAAATGCAGCGGTCTCAAAAGTAGCCGGTCACTAGCGGCAAATCGCCGTCTGTGGCTTGTTATGCTGCCAGCTATTGTCAGTCGAGTCACTAAATTTAATATTAAATATTTCTGACGGCAAAAAAAGTGAACGTAAATTACATCCACTATGTCATGTATGTCCGTTGCCACATCAACTTTGTTTACATCCTCGACATGAGTGCAGCCATTAGCTGTGTTGCCAGATTGGGCGGTTTTAAGTGCATTTTGGCGGGTTTTGAACATATTTTGGGCTGTAAAACGTCAGCAGTATCTGGCAACATTTTTTTTTTTTTTTTACTTAATACAAGAAATTAATGGATGCCAACGTTTTTGCCAAAATGGTATTTTATTTTCCATTGTTTAGGCAGCTTCAGCATCATAACTGTGAGATTCTGTTCAAATTGTTTTTTTCTTCTATGAAGCCTGAGCCATTTATTTTATTAGTTTATAATTATTGTTTAATTTAGTCTTCAGGAGAGACTGCCTGCACGCAGTACTAGTATTAAGTTTTTTTTTTACATGAAAGCTGAGGCATTTGTTATATTTTAAGGTAACTTCATGTTGTGCTGTGAGGTTCTCTGCACTTTAACTTTTGAACCAACAGGTGCATTTGGATAAGTAAAGCCTATTTTTCTGCATTTTTGTAGTCTTGGTAATCTTTTATATTGGTAAAGTTGTTTATAGGACCATTTCTCAGTGTCTCTTGTTTTTTTAATCAATAGTTTTTCAGTAATAACTTAATAATTTAACATATCACTCAATTTTAAACAACCCCCCCATGGGCTGCCCCCATAGTCTCCAAAATTTCTGTGGGAAACACTGGCATGTGTAACAACGCTAATCAAGCTTAAGCTAGACGACCCGCCTCAAATACCCGTCCCGGATAAATGTTATCCCAATTTTAGATGATCTGTTCCAAACCATCCCGCCCCATGAAAAATTCGTACTTGCATCTCTCTCTCTCTCTCTGTCTATGTATATATATATATATATGTATATATATATATATATATATATATATATATATATATATGCATTATGTCTGCCGCTGGCAGACATTTTACCATTTTGCACCCTGCTGTAAATTATTTGTACCCTGCTATTCTCCCAAACTTTGAAGCCCCTGCAAATGGTAATGTGTAACCCATGTGTGTGTTATGAGTTCGTGGTGCATACATCCATCCGTGGTAGCCACAACATTACAGTCACTTAGGCTGTCTAAATTGAGCAAAAATATTGACGAATTTCGCCTCCTTTCAAAGTCAATGAGAGCGAAGCGAAATTCGTTTGTGTCGGGATGGACCGTAATGAAGTCTGACTGATATTTTGTGTGTGTGTGTGGTGGGGGGGGGTCCGTGTCGCCGCGCTACCTCACTCTTTTTTGACCATGGTTGTGTTTGCATCCCTGAAAAAAAACAAACAAACAGACTGTCATGTTACTGAGAAACCGGAAAGTTACTGAATGTTACAGTGCACTGAAGACTCTTTCTATAGGTAATAGACCTCTCCTTACACGTTTCACCACGTGAACAATTATCAGGTTCATTTTTAATAATACAATATTTTGTTTATCTGACTATAATATTTTGTTGGGCTGACACTTTCAGAAAACATGTCCTTCAACAAACTGTTGAGATTTGGCTCTGCTTTAAATGTCACAAGTGGAAGGGGGTGGGGTGAGCAGTGGCTCATTATCATTTAAAGGAACAGGCACTCCAATCGGTCGTTTTGAGCTGGATGGGAAGAGAGGTGTGGTGCTTTATCCTTGTCATATTTTGACCAAAGCGTGTCACAGACATTTCATTAAGACCTCAAGGATCTGTGTCAACCTGTGGAAAAAGGCACTTTCAGGTTTTTGCTAGCAATATATTTTGAGATGTTTCTATTTAAGAATGAATGTTCATCAGTTTTAACCTTTACTTCGCTACTTTTAAGCAAAACTAACATTTTGACATGTACTCAAGTATTAGTATTGTACGTTGCTTCTAATTTTATTAAGTAGTTTAAGTTTCTGCTTTTTTCTGTCTTTTGTGTTTTTTTTCCCCCAGAGGACTGTATCAGTGCTAAATGTCACTCTTGCAGTGACCCACTGTGTTACTGACATTTACGCTACGTTCACACTGCAAGGCTTAATGCTCAATTCCGATTTTTTTGTGAAATCCGATTTTTTTGTGAGGTCGTTCACATTAACAAATATATGCGACTTGTATGTGATCCTCAGTATGAACGAAAAGCAACCTAAAAGTGTTCCGCATGCGCATTGCAGGATACGACGGCGTCACACGCAGTGAGCATGGCCAGTGTTTACGGAAGTAAAACCGCCCGGTTGTGGTATGACCCATCCAATCTAGCTTGAATAGCTGTATCCCCCCAAATGGAAATCAGCTCCCTAACCTCTGCGTCCTTCCATTGAGAAGATTCAGAACCTTCACAGCCCGAAGCGTCCCTCGCATTGATGTCATGCGCAGGGGCGCAGATACGTTTTTTGAACTGGGAGGGACAAAAAACTGGGGGGGACAAAGCTGCCAGCAAACCAACCCCGATATGCCTGTCAAACTTGTTGTTAGTAACCATAGCAACCAAGCTCGAGCTCGCAACCTGCGCAGTCTGCGCAGCTCAACCAACCGAATATCAGTCTTTGTTTTGTTTTATGTGAGTTGTTGCAACTATGTATACACTGCTGTGCACCTCAATAAACCGAATGGTAATTAGTCTTTTGATTTTTCCGTGAGGTTTGCCTTATGCAAAGAAAGACAGCATAGACGTTTTTCCTCCCTATAAGTGGGGGGGACCGAGCGAGGTGAATTTAAATCTGGGTGGGACGAGTCCCACCCTCTGTCTGCGCCCGTGATTATGCGCCATGTTGTTGTAACTTTTTTTTTTGAGAGACCTGCGGCCTACTTCAGCGCAGAATAGTGACGTTTGTGGCTTGTTGATGACGTGCAAGTCGGATGAATGCGACCTGGCGGTTCAGACTGAAGTCGCATATGAAAAGATCGGATAGGAATCGGAATTAGGATCACATATCCAAACGGCCTGGGTCGGATTTGAAAAAATCGGATCTGTGTCGTTCATATTGTCAATAAAAGATCGGTTACAGGTCACATATGGGCGAAAAGATCGGATTTGAGTCACTTCAGCCTGCAGTGTGAACGTAGCCTTACTGTCCTCTCCATCTCTGTTTGTTTGTTTGTTTTATTTTAGCGAGCCCTCTCACTGTGAAGGAGGATGTGTTGGATTGCAACTCTGAAGAGCTCAGCAAAGCTTTGTGTCATTTCGTCAGTGAAGTTCGCAGGCCAAATGGCCAATCTTATGCACCTGACAGTGTCTACTATCTGTGCTTGGGCATCCAGCAGGTCTGATTTTCAGTCTCGTTTTACTTTAATAATCCATCAAGCTTCTGTGTGTGTCTGTGCGTGTATATGTTTATAATTCAGCTGCCAAGGTCCTCATAGTTGCAACTGTCTGCTCAGATCACACAATTGAGTCACTTTGGTCTGATCCTACTGCCCTGTCAGACAAGATTTTTCAGTGTTCTTGCCCCCAGATTGTGGAACTCCATTTAACACATAGATACAGGGCGAGGCTCATCATCTTTCTCCTATGGTTCTCGAGCTGCATGATGATTTCGCTTTCCTAAATTTGGACAGTATGTTTTAGCATGCTTCATTGCAGTATAGGACTGAAAGAAAACTTTTTTAAAATTTATTTATTCATACTCATCATTTACTAATGTTGTTATTATGGCCATTTTATATTTAATATATGGTTTCCCTTAATAAATAATTTTTCAAAGTAAAAAAAATTCTAGCATGAACGAAGACTCGTGGATTTTTTTTAAACTTAATTTTATTACCTGTATGTTTAGACTTGGCTATTTTTTTTTGTCATTTTACTGTCTGTCTATCTCTCAAACAGTACCTTCTTGAAAATGGCCGCTTGGAGAACATCTTCACGGATCCTCTTTATAACCAGTTTACCGCAGACATGACCAAGCTGATAAAAGACTGGGAATGCAACTTAACACCAAGTGGTAATGCACTTTTATTTTTATATATATATATATATATATATATATATATATATATATATATATATATATATATATATATTTTTTTTTTTATTTTTAATATATATACACACACAGATAGTAAATGGTTCTGTTAAAGTGTATGTAGTGCCTTTTTGTAATGCTTTAAAATATACATCATTAGTAACGACCAAAGTGAATTAATAAAGCAGGGGGGGTAAATAATATAAATTTGTTTTTATCATCAAGCACAAAACTATTGATAAATCGTGGATCCCGGAAAAAGGCAGCCTTGCCTCAAGGCAAATCTTGCACGACATCACACGTTGAACTCCGGTTATCTGGGTCATTTCAGTTCATCTGACTCCGTACTTGTTTACTCGCTATAATTGGATGATGATATTGGAATCTTACAAAAATAACGATGGGAAAGCACTGCGTTGTGTTTGGATGTTCTAATTCCTATGCAACAGGACATTCAGTTCACAAATTTCCAAGAAAAAGTACAAATCTAAAGTGACAGTGGGTGAGGTTAGTGCAAACGAAGCGGGCAGATTTCTTGTCACCTACTAAGAATAAATCTGATTCATCAAGTGTTCAGAACGACCACATGGGAATTACTGGAGCAAAAAGAAACCCATTTATTTAATAAATGACCTTTGATCTGACATTTGGACAGTTTGTCAATTCTCCTATTATCTCTCTCTCACACACACACGCACAATGCACCAGACGCGGGATCATACGCAACATTTACACGCTCGCGACATCCGATCTTATCATAGCTGATGCACTTTAACAGGAAGAAAAATGCACGCGCACAATCATTAATTATTAACTGAAACGTGTTAAATGCTCTCAGCTTGCAATATTGCAAGATACAATTAGTTTTTAGTTTTGTTCAGGAAAACATGATGAAAGGTAACCACCATGTTCTGCACATCTCTCTCTCCCTCCATCTCATGCGCACTACAGAGGAAGATTGTCGTGAACTGGCACGTCTTGGGGGCTTGAAAAGATAACCATTTACTCCAGAATGTCCTCGATAATCATCTGCCCCTTCAGCTGACATAAGAATCCCAATCACTATCAGAATTCTCTCTAAAGCGTGATTCCATATCAAGACTGGTCTAAACACTGCTGCACACATGAATGAAATTGATACCTGAATTGTTACATGTGTGACGTCACACACCCCTTCGGGATCTTCCGGATGAGTCTCGGCAGATTATGAGAAAATCGGCTAATCTTATCGATTTTCCAGCAATTTATCGCCTTTTGGATCAGCTATGGTTCGAAAACACATGATCAGTCAACATAATTGTTGCTTTGTACAAGGAAAAAAGTGGGGCTTAGAGGCATTACATACACTAAGTTGGAAGGCGTGCAGCCCAATACAGCAGTCACTTGATTTACTTGAAGTGCTTATTGGAAATGGGAGATGAGTCAATTATAATTCCATGCGTTATAAGACTAAATGGCCTGGGCTCCAAGCCAAATGATGCTGCTTGGTCTGGTGTGTTTCTGCAGGTTTCTTGCAGTCCCGCATCGAGGAGAATTTCCTGTGGGACTGTAAACAGTTGGGTGCTTTATCTCCCTTTGTGCTGCTCAACACGCTGATCTTTTTTGGGGTCAAATATCTCAACCTGAAAACTATGGAGCAGCATCAGCATCTTTCCTTTTCCACCATCACCCACTGCTCGAGGAGCACCAAGCATGGCAAATCCTCCTACCTCAGGTTTAGATTTGCTGGAAAAGATGAAGGCGACAAGGAGAAGCGAGGTGAGGAAGGGTGCAGCAGATCTGAGGTTTTGAGGACCTGTTCCTGCTTGTTAACATTAGGCGCTTTCAGACGAAACAGTTCTAGAGGACCTGAGAGGAACTACCCACTGGGGCGCTCCCTAAAATCTACATAATTTCAAGGGCTTTTTTTCTGTTTGCATTCGCACTGCTAGTGGGAATGCTGAAGTGATCTAAACTGGCTTATCAGTGTGACATTAGCAGGAAATGCTAGCGAAGATTTTTATATTTCACTACATGTCAAAATCATGCTGTATTTCCTCCATCGCGTATAGGATCAATAAAGCCTGGACTTGACTGTCCATTTGTCCACCACCCCCAAACACACACTAACATTAAGAGCTGTTATTTACGTGTCTGTTTTACACAGATTCTTAAAAATGGTGGTTGCTGGTACTGCACTGGCTCGTGTTTGACCAATCAATGTACACTTATGTCTGAATTAATCACTATACTCTTACATCAATCATTGTTCCTGTTGTGCTGGAAGAGTACTTACCCTGAATTCGGAGCTAATAAAGGTTCTTTGGTTGGTGTTCTAACAACTACGATCGTTCTCAGTTTCTGCAGTGTGAACAGACACAGAAAAGGGGGAACTTCCTCCGACAGTTCTAAGAACTATGAAAAAGTTCCTCCAGTCTGAAAGCACCTAATGTTATCATACATTCATTATTTATTGTCTGTCATCCATGTTTGAACCTGTGTTGATCAGTTCCAGCTTATGCACATTTGCTTTGTATGTGTTCCAGTTGTACTTGGTAAACGGAAGCGGGAAGATACAGAGGAGAATGTAGAGTATGGTGAGATGCCTGAGAACACAGAGGACCCTTTACACTGTCCTGTCAGACTATATGAGTTCTACCTCTCTAAATGGTGAGACATAGTGATGATTAGTATTCGCTCAGTAATGGTCACTTTTCCACAGCTGCACATGTGCAGACCGATATCCTCACTGGCTCCTGCTCATTTGCTTCCCCCATTGCTTTAGTCAGTAATACAGGGGTCTTCAGTTTTGTCCATAAAGGGCCAGTGTGGCTGCAGGCCTTCATTCCACTTGTTTAATCAGTTCATCTGCATCTCCGATATGCAGACCTCAAGCACTACTTGGAGATTTCTTTGGGAGTTGAGCGCAAAGAGTAAAAACATGGGTGTCTTAATTACACTCGGTTCAACAAATCAAACTGGCAAATTTAAAGTTTTTATATTTTTTTTGTGTGTAATATATAAATAACATTTATTGAGCAATGCAGTTAGTGACACGCTGCTTCCCATTAACCCTTTGGTGACTGACCCCTTAAATCGTTCCTCCAGGAACGATGACGTTTCAGTTGTCAAGACAACGGAAAAACTAAAATACAAGAGCATTTTGTTTTGTGCACAAGAGCATTGTGACGTACCTTTCTGTTTTGTATTTTAGTTTTTCCATTGTCTTGACAACTGAAACGTCATCGTTCCTGGAGGAACGATTTTCAAGGGGTCAGTCACCAAAGGGTTAAACTGTCATCGCGATGCTAGCTATATATATATATATATATATATATATATATATATATATATATTAATATTAATTAGTGTGTGTGTGTATTACACATTACACACATGCGGGTGTGTGCACACAGACACATACGTATGTCTACACATAGATGCACACTAGGGCTTTGCATTAACTTTTTTGCTCACCGGCCACTGTGGCTGGTGGTTTTCTCGAGTCGCTAGCCATTCAGCCTTTTCACTAGCCACAATTTTGTTGCCAGGAAATCGAAGTTTTTTCTTCACCATGATGCGTTAAAGTTCGGAAGATCTAGATTTAATTATGAATGGCAGCGTATAATGTATCTCTACAGTAGCACAAGTATCAAGTATTCAGTGCTGTTAAGGTAGCTCCCTATATCAAAACATGCAACCAATTCAGACAAAAATATAAACAGAGTATTCTATTTATTGAACTCAAATTCAAGCCCCTTATAATATGAAATATCGTATAATATATAAACATTCAGTACAACTGAACTGATTCTAATATTAAAAGTCCAATTCAAAACATTTATCATTGAAAAACATTTGATGTTTTGATATGCAAGTATTATCAAGTATTATTATGTGGTTGAATATGTATTATCTATTAATAGTGTGTGTGAACATGTATAGAGAGAGACATTAAATGTCCTCCTTACATTCATCATCAGATGAGTCTGAATGGTCCATGAAAAATGGTCTTCGTGACCTGCGGCTTCCAGCAGGCCATAAGTTGATAGCTGGGGCGGGATCAACTTCTTTCCAATCGCGTGAACGTTTCTAAACAGCAGCTCCATCCTCTCCAGCTCAGCCGACTTCATGACAGCCAGGGACTTGAAAGCAATGCTGTCCTGTAGTGAACCAGCCGTCTTCGCCGGTTTTGATGTTATGCTACCGATGTGTGCATTTGACTTTTCATGGTCCTTTATAGTTTCGAGTTTAAAATTACTGGTGCCTGTCTTTGCCAGACTTTCTACAGTCTTTGCAGTACAGGGTATTTTCGGTTTTGTTATGAACTAGCCAATCTCATCCGAACTTCCATTTGTCATTGAACTGTCTTATCTTCCTATTAGTGTCTTGTTCATCTCCATGGCCGCAGCCAGCTCTGAGGCCCCCACGGTCCGGACCTCGGTCATTTTTAAGAGCTGAAAATACATTTGTACCCTAAATATTCAACTGGATAAAAAAGTAAAGAATAACATTAAAACGTCTCCGTAAAAAATGCATTGTTAATGACGTTAAACGTTGATTCTGTCTCTGTTTGGTGCGTGCGGCTCTGAGACCAAGAACATAAAAGCGAATGAGCACACGTGCGACTTGGGGGAGGAACGCAGTGCAGGAGACACAGGGTTTCCATGGTAACCATCAGTGCACTTTCATGAAGCTGTTAAATTTACATTTTCGAACTTCGTAGTCAGCTGGGATAGGCTCAAGCTTGCCTGCGACCCTGTAGAACAGGATAAAGCGGCTAGAGATAATGAGATGAAAAAATAAATATATTATTTCCCAGCTTAAGGTCGGTCCGTATCGTGAAATACCGTGACCTTGGCCCAGAGGCCTTGGTCAGTATTTTCAAGACCTCGGTCACGGTATTTCACAATACGGACCCCCCCCCCCCCCAGCTGGTAAATAATACACACACGACGGTACTGTTCCATCCCGGGTTATGAGAGGTGCGTTACACTGATTCTGACAACATGATGACATTGTGGCTACAGCCTACCAAAAAAAAAAACTTACGAATGAGTAGGTACGCCTTTTCGACCAACAGGGAACAGGTTCTTGAACCAATTCCATTCAGGATTCTTCGAACAAGAACAGAATCCATTCTCTGTGGGTTGAAAAGGGGTAACGTCCCAGTTCGGTTATACTAAACATAGGCACTAATGGAACGCTGCTCAGCCAATCAAATTAGTGAGTCTGTATATTACTGAACTGTTGTATAATTAGTTAATTAGCTGATTATAGCTGAACCAGGGGAAAATGGTGCATTCCAGGACCACATTCAGGAACCTGTGGTGTAATGTGAACGTGGCCATGTTTTGCCTCTAGTGGCTTTCCATATAGGATGCGTCATCAAAACCCTATATTCAATATCTTGAAAGAGGCTAAAGAGGAGCTCAAGAGGAGCTCGTATGACTCTCTGAGCAGATCGGGTTTACTTTTCAGGTTTACGCCGTACTACATGTGCAGCAGCGCAGTTGTAGCCTGCCTTGTTTGTGATTTTAAAAATAAATCATTCGATAAGCCAAAGCAATAGAGTGGAAAGTTTCAACTTGTGTTTGACTTGGATAACTTTGCCTAAAACATGGTGGTGTATCCTGATTTTTTTTTTTTTCCCCAGAATGTTTTTTGTGTGTGTAGGTGTAACGGATGCCAGGTTGTTAATGTATCTTAGTTCCATAGGCTACATGGTTAGGGTATCTTTTGTCCTCATTGCTTGGGCCAGATCAAACCATTAAACAAGCTTAAATTATTCTTACTCTTGCCACATATACATGATTTTTTTTTTTTCTTCAAAACTGATGATATTCAGTTCAAACACCATTAAAAGTAATTTCAGGAATAGATCTCTTGTGTGATGTGTAATTCACCCCTCTCATTTAAATATGGCGAACATGTTTCGGCGCGTGCTTTGCGCATCACAGACCTCGGTGATTTTAAAATGCTGCTCAGGCCCTGCTCATCTCTGCCCCTTTTTCCCTGAGCAGCAGGGTTTGAAACTCCAGCTATGTGCCGCCACATAGTGCGCTTGTCAGTCGTCAGCATCTTTGTTGCTTCGTTCATTAGCTGCAGGTTACTGTATCACTGATTTTTATCGGAGATGTTAACGAACGTTCTGAACAATTCTAACATGTTGTCAGAATGTTTATGCAGGTGCTCCTGGGAGTTGTAGGCGCGTAATATTACACTGCAATGCGTTTATTATATCAGATGCCTTCAGAGAAAACTACAATTAAAATATATTGTCATACCACAGAATAAACCACCTGCCAAAGTGGCTAGTGGGACTTAAGTTATTACCCGCCAAAGCCGAATTTTACCCGCATTTGGCGGATGGGCAGGTGCTAATGTAAAGCCCTGATACACACACACACGCACGCGCGCGTTTTAAATTTGACAGTTTGATTTATTGAATTGAGCCTAAATTGTAAGTGTTGCGGCGACAGTTTAATGGGTAACGGCATGTCACTAACCACATCGGTCAATGAATTAAGCGTAGTGGGGCTGCTACACTATGATGCTTTAGGGGAACCCCCCCCCCCACACACACACACACACACAGAGTGGTGCTTGAAAGTTTGTGAACCCTTTAGAATTGTCTATATTTCTGCATAAATATGACCTAAAACAACAGATTTTCACACAGTCCTAAAAGTAAATAAAGAGAACCCAGTTAAACAAATGAGACAAAAATATTATACTTGGTCATTTATTTATTGAGGAAAATGATCCAATATTACATATCTGTGAGTGGCAAAAGTATGTGAACCTTTGCTTTCAGTATCTGGTGGGACTCCCTTGTGCAGCAATAACTGCAACTAAACGTTTGCGGTAACTGTTGATCAGTCCTGCACACCGACTTGGAGGAATTTTAGCCCATTCCTCCATACAGAACAGCTTCAATTCTGGGATGTTGGTGTGTTTCCTCACTTGAACTGCTCGCTTCAGGTCCTTCCACAACATTTCGATTGGATTAAGGTCAGGACTTTGACTTGGCCATTCCAAAACATTTAACTTTATTCTTCTTTCACCATTCTTTGGTAGAATGGCTTGTGTGCTTAGGGTCATTGTCTTGCTGCATGAACCACCTTCTCTTGAGATTCAGTTCATGGACAGATGTCCTGACATTTTCCTTTAGAATTCGCTGGTATAATTCAGAATTCATTGTTCCATCAATGATGGCAAGCCGTCCTGGCCCAGATGCAGCAAAACAGGCCCAAACTATGATACTACCACCACCATGTTTCACAGATGGGATAAGGTTCTTATGCTGGAATGCAGTGTTTTCCTTTCTCCAAACATAACACTTCTCATTTAAACCAAAGTTTTATTTTGGTCTCATCCCTCCACAAAACATTTTTCCAGGAGCCTTCTGGCTTGTCCATATGATCTTTAGCAAACTGCAGACGAGCAGCAATGTTCTTTTTGGAGAGCAGTGGCTTTCTCCTTGCAACCCTGCCATGCACACCATTGTTGTTCAGTGTTCTCCTGATGGTGGACTCATGAACATTTAACATTAGCCAATGTGAGAGAGGCCTTCAGTTGCTTAGAAGTTACCCTGGGGTCCTTTGTGACCTTGCTGACTATTACACGCCTTGCTCTTGGAGTGATCTTTGGTTAACCACTCCTGGGGAGGGTAACAATGGTCTTGAATTTCCTCCATTTGTCCACAATCTGTCTGACTGTGGATTGGTGGAGTCCAAACTCTTTAGAGATGGTTTTGTAACGTTTTCCAGCCTGATGAGCATCAACAATGCTTTTTCTGAGGTCCTCAGAAATCTCCTTTGTTCATGCCATGATACACTTCCACAAACATGTTGTGAAGATGTATAAGAAAAAATTACACGTATAGATGGATGGAGCTCAGCGTAAATGAGTACACCCCCTTTGAAAAGTAACATTTTAAACAATATCAATGAACGCAAACAATTTCCAAAATGTTGACAAGACAAAGTTTAATATAACATCTGTTTAACTTATAACGTGAAAGTAAGGTTAATAATGTAAACTTATTTTACGCCTTTCAGTTTTACTCAAATTAGGGTGGTGCAAAAATGAGTACACCCCACAACAAAAACTACTACATCTAGTACTCTGTATGGCCTCCATGATTTTTAATGACAGCACCAAGTCTTCTAGGCATGGAATGAACAAGTTGGCGACATTTTGCAACCTCAATCTTTTTCCATTCTTCAACAATGTCCTCTTTTAGTGACTGGATGCTGGATGGAGAGTGATGCTCAACTTATCTCTTCAGAATTCCCCATAGATGTTCGATTGGGTTCAGATCAGGAGACATATTTGGCCACTGAATCACTTTCACCCTGTTCTTCTTCAGAAATCCAACAGTGGCCTTAGATGTGTGTTTAGTCATGTTGGAAAAGTGCACGACGACCAAGGGCACGGAGTGATGGTAGCATCTTCTTTTTCAGTATAGAGCAATACATCTGTGAATTCATGATGCCGTCAATGAAATGCATCTCCCCGACACCAGCAGCACTCATGCAGCCCCACATAAGGACACTGCCACCACCATGTTTCACTGTAGACACCATGCATTTTTCTTTGTATTCCTCACCTTTGCAACGCCATACAGTTTTGAAGCCATCAGGTCCAAAAACATTTATCTTGGTCTCATCACTCCAGAGTATAGAGTCCCAGTAGTCTTCATCTTTGTCAGCATGGGCCCTGGCAAACTCTAGGTGGGCTTTTTTTGTGCCTGGGCTTTAGGAGAGGCTTCTTTTGTGGACAGCATCCATGCGTGCTATTCCTCTGCAGTGTACGCCGTATTGTGTCAAGGGAAATAGTCACCCCAGTTTGGCTTTCTACTTCTTTAGATAACTGCAGTGAACTTGCATGCTGATTTTCTTCAACCCTTCTCATCAGAAGATGCTCCTGTCGAGGTGTTAACTTCCATGGACGACCTGGACGTCTCTGTGAGATGGTTGCAGTTCCATCTTTCTTAAATTTTTGTACCACTTTTGCGACAGTATTCTGACTGATAAGTAAAGCTTTGCTGATCATCTTGTAGCCTTCACCTTTGTGGTGCAAAGAAATTATTTTCCTTGGGGAATTCTGAAGAGACAAGTTGAGCATTGCTCTCCATCCAGCATCCAGTCACTAAAAGAGGTCTTTGTTGAAGAATGGAAAAAGATTGATGTTGCAAAATGTCGCCAACTTGTTCATTCCATGCCTAGAAGACTTGGTGCTGTCATTAAAAATCATGGAGGCTATACAAAGTACTAGATGTAGTAGTTTTTGTTGTGAGGTGTACTCATTTTTGCACCACCCTAATTTGAGTAAAACTGAAAAATGTGTAATCTAAGTTTATATTATTAACCTTACTTTCACGTTATAAGTTAAACAGATGTTATATTAAACTTTGTCTTGTCAACATTTTGGAAATTGTTTGCGTTTATTGAGATATTGTTTAAAATGTTACTTTTCAAAGGGGGTGTACTCATTTTACACTGAGCACTGTATAAATGTGTGTATGTATGTGTGTGTGAGATCTCATCTCATTATCTCTAGCCACTTTATCCTGCTCTACAGGGTCGCAGGCAAGCTGGAGCCTATCCCAGCTGACTATGGGCGAGAGGCGGGGTACACCCTGGACAAGTCGCCAGGTCATCACAGGGCTGACACATAGTCACAGACAACCATTCACACTCTCATTCACACCTACGGTCAATTTAGAGTCACCAGTTAACCTAACCTGCATGTCTTTGGACTGTGGGGGGGGGGAAACGGAGCACCCGGAGGAAACCCACACAGACACGGGGAGAACATGCAAACTCCACACAGAAAGGCTCTCGCCGGCCATGGGGCTCGAACCCGGACCTTCTTGCTGTGAGGCGACAGCACTAACCACTACACCACTGTGCCGCCCGTGTGTGTGTGTGTGATTTATTTATTTATTTATTTATTTATTTATTTTTTTTAATTTAATTTAAAAAAAAAAAATTTTTTTACTGTTATTCCACAAAATTAAATCGTATATGCACTGCGAGTTGGCTAAAAGCCATGTACGACAAGATTAGTGGAATAACTGTTTTATTCTATCCACCTTCCCTGGATTTTCAGAAAGTCTTTTTTTTATTTTTTGCAAATTCAATAAATAAAAACTTTATACAAAACGTCCGACAAAATCATTTCCGCTTAGAATGTCAATAAACCAGAGAAATGACAGTTGCAATTTGTGAAAAATGCTTTCATAGTAATTCTTGAAAAATAAAAAATATACATTCTTACCATCAAATACTTTCATTCCATATTTTGTTGCCCTTTTTTACTTTTTTTTGGGGGGGGGGATTTTGTTTTCGAGTCGAGTTTTTATTTCGTCCTCAGTTAGTTCAGCAACATGCTCTGCCATTTTCTTTTCTTCTTTAGGGTTTTTTTTTTTTTTTTTTAGTCTCCGGTACAATGAATGCAGTTTTATAAGGAAATGAGCTGTAGGTTTTACTGAGCACCTTGCAGAACCAGCCACAGTTCTTCTGGACACTCTGACTGTCATACATCTTAATTTTACAGCAAAACCCAGTAGCCTTCATTCTGTTTTCTTTTTTTTAATCTGAAAAGTGCTCTTTTATGTAATATGCTGCTCAGATACTTTTTTTTTCCCCTGTAACATTTAATTTTGTGCTGGAAAACGCATGTTTCGATTCTAAAATGCTTTTGTACTGACTTGATAATGTAGAAGTCATAAAACAGAAATCTATAAAGTTTTTGTGAAGGAGAAAAAGAATAGGATGCCTAAGACTTGTACAGTACTGTACATGGCACTGCCTAAAAATGGAGCTCCCGAGGAGTGTAAAACCTGTTAGTAAATAATCCCATGTTATTTTTTAAAAAGCAAATTAAAAATAAGTGCTGGATTAAAAACTCATCTGTCTTATGTAAATAAAGATACAAATTTCGTTGTCTGGTGGTCATGCGTTTGAGATGTTGCCTTGTATTGACGATCGGGTTCCCTGTGGTGGTGCACGTTCACATGGATATCGTACAGTCGCAAAAGCCATCAAAAATCAGGTCGATGCCTCACCATATTCTCTTAAGTATGGAGCTTTGCACAAAATACATCCTGTACACACGTTTTGATTTCATGACCTTGACTAAGTATTTTGTGGCCCAATTAAGTCGTACACACAATTCAGTGTTGGTGCATGAGATGTAAAAGAATAGGATGTGCTAGATCAAATGCTGTTTTACACACACACACACACACACACACACACCCCTTCCCTTCCTTTGTCAAAATCAATCTCTCTTCACATCTACCAAAGGCTGTCTAAAACTCCTCTGCACTGTTAAGTGTATGTTGAATGTGTTATTTTTATTCAGTGTCTGGATTATTGAAAATGAGAGACATCGTTTTTCTAGCTCCATCCATGTACAGTTTGGTGAAAAATCATTTAAGACTACAGCTGATTCTCATGTATCAAAATTATGATTATGGTTGTCATAGCATGACACCAGTATTCATCATTTATACACAGCTGGTGTTACAAAGACGCACTGAAAGAAGGAAAAGGCTTGAGAATGAGATTAAGGTACAAAAGGTATGAACTCATCTCCCATCTATGCCATCATAAGCTAGAATTAAGTGTAGGACGAGCAGTGTGACAATTACAACACTACATTAAACGTCCTGTAGCCCTCATTATTATCGTTTTATTCTTTTATATTATATTTAATTTTCCCCTGAAGTCAGGTTATAACATTTGTAATAAATTTTCGCATGACAATTTTCCAACCTCTTAGGATTAAACAGGCTGCTTTTGTTGCCATGTCTTTAAGAGCTGTGTTTCTGTTCTGATTGGACTGTTGCCTCCAGTGATACCATGCCCCTGTCTGTAACATTTCTCGAACCGTGTAGGAAAGTAATGTATTAAAAAAGCAGATATATAAGCATATTTCTGTTGCTTTCTTTGACCCACAGTCCAGACTCTGTGAAGGAACGTCCAGATGTTTTCTACCTGCAGCCTGAGAGTTCTTGCCACCCCGGCAGCTCTGTGTGGTATTCAACCCAGTCTCTGAATGGCACCATTTTGGACAGCATGCTATCACGCATCCTTGCTGTTCGGGACCTCCATCTGGAACCTAAGCAGCAGCAGCCAAGCTCGTCAGATGAAGACACCTCGTAAATACCCTGAAAACTGACATCATGGGGACGCTGCTGTTCTTAAGCTCTTAGTGTTGTCAGAGCTTTAAGAAATGATGAACAGGGTGAAATGTGACTAATCGAACACCTACATACCGCGTGGGTTCTGGAGGATGCAGAGTGACAGAGCTTAACATTCATGGATCAATTCAGTCGCTTTTATTCTTTTTATTAGTAGAAGTCATGATATTACAATGATGTTACAAATGCATGCTCAAGTAAAATATTACTAGTAAAATATTACATATATAATTTTTGGTTTATTGGACTTTGATTCTGAAGCTGGTCAGTTCACGTTAGACTCTTCAGTGCAGACCACGTGGAAAAAAGTGTGTTGTGGAAAAGATTGTATTATAAAAAAAAAATGGCAAAACATGATCACACATGGGATTACTGTATTCTGTAATTCATTCCAAATAGCGGGTAAGTTAAGCCTTTACTGCAGCCAAATGTGAACTGAAATCTGATTAATTGTGCCAGGTTGTAGAATATTTTACCCATAATTTTATATGAGCATCATATGAGCTCTTCACAGATGCCTTTAAGCTCAGTGTGTGTTGATGCAATCCATACATGGTCACCAGTTCAGTGCATTTAAAGCATCCAGCTGTTTAGCATGATCTAATTTAAAGTACAGTGTGAGTTCACATTGAGGGGATGAGAGAACAGAGAGAGACCATACAAAGGAATACATTTCATAACATTTCTAAATAATGAATGAAGCAGCTGTATGTGTGGTTCTTTGACCCAATCTGAACAAATTATTAATGGCGTTTTCATACTTGGTCCAAATACTCAAGACAGATTTTGAGTTCTTTTGGAAGAAGGGATCATAAACAAAGGCCTGTTCTCACATAGAAGAGTGTCTTCCAAACCGATCAATTGTGCAATTCCACACATCGCCTATGTGCGTGCAGGTTTGCAAAATGTACGCACAAGGTTCATCCATTAGGTGTGTGTTATATCAAGGTGAAGAGCAGTACTTTTTGGTCATTAGCCAAATTCATTAAATGAAACTTCCACACCTGATGTGGGTTGGTTGGGGTGGGGTTTTGTTTTGTTTTTTTGAGGGGGTGAACCAAACTACCATTTTTCTCTGAACTACTACTATGCTCAAAAACAGCATTCAGACACTATCAAATCCACAATTGCAAAAATAAGTAGATTTTTCATTTTCAACTTTACATATGTTAGGTTCTGGCTTTGAAGATTTGCTTGGCACTATCCTGAGCTTGAACAGTTCTACAGAATATTCACATCACACATAACACCATAGTTTGTAAGATTTGCCAGGGTTCCTGACCTTTTTTGCACAACTTGAGCCAAAAGGTTAAATGTGTTGTGTGTATACTTTTCGTTTGAAGCAGCAAGGTCCACATGGTCATGAGAGGCCAAATTAGTTCTGCAATGTTTATCCACAAGATTATGCAGATATTTGCACAGATACATCCAGTGCCTGCCTACGATGTAAGGCCAACTGTCATTTGCTTCCATGGTAACCGAGTGGAGAGCTTTTGCTTGAGCGCTGTGCTGGATTCTGCTGGTTTTGAGACATGAGCAGCAAAAGTGGTAAGAATGCAGTCAGTCATTTATTTCAGTATTAAAAGTCTGAAAACTTGCTGCTCTTAATAACGATATTTTTTATTTACTTTTTTTTTTACCTTATAAAGTCCGGCAAGAATCTTCAAATACCTTGGACAGGTTTTTTTTGTCTCTTGTATCTGCAAAGATGCTCAGTTATTTAGTGATGTATGTATTTTTGTATTTCTGACCTGTCATGATATACTGAAACACCATGGAATAACTCATAACCTAATCACGTTTCTGTTCAGCAGAAGTGTGTGTGGGTGTGCGCGCAGGGCAAGAGTTGTCAGTTGAGAGCTTTGGAGAGTGTGGGTGTGGAGTAGGAATGCAACAAAAGCCAACTAAGAAAAGGAGGCCCTTATTTATTTATTTTTTTTTCCTGACAGCATTAAATAGTTGATTTTATCAAGGACAGGAACACACTTGCTCCCATTAGAAAGATCTTAATCGGTTAAACATTTTACACAGTCAATAAGGTAAAGGTTATGATTGATAAAGCTGTCATTTTCCCTTGTACAATTGGAGTAACTGAATCATTTTACAGATCAAATCCACGTTGAGATGAATGACCAAAATAAGGTGGAAGAAGTGAGAGGCAAAAAAAAAAAGTCCTGATTAATTACAAAAGCCCTGAAGCAGCATCAGAACTTGGGGGAGGGGAATCAGTGATTGAGAATCAGAGTGAGAGTGTGTATGAGGAGGGAGCTAGAGAGAGAGAGAGAGAGAGCTGACGTTGGTGTTGAAATAAGAGGCCGTCAGTGTTTCTCTATAAAATGGGGTGATATTCTGAAGACCGTATTCTCATTCTTGAATGTGGATTATACCTGCATTTCCTGGACAGTTTTCACACGTGGACCAGAGAAGCATGAGAAACTGGGGCTGTCCATCTGTCCTTGGCAGTGATGCTATGATTTCTGGATGAGGATACCTCATCCCCACTCATGGAAGTGATGGAAATGATTGCCACTATGAAGAAGCAAAGTAGGCAGAGACTCCAATTTTGCCAGTTTTGGATCAGCAGTGAGTTTTTCAGTTTTGTTACATATTTATTTTTAAAATTCGAATAACTAAATGTAGTACTGTGAACGTATGGTGCACGAGTCACAAAGATCAGATCTGTTTGCTGACTAAAGCAGCTGGTGAATATGTACATCTTTCGGAGAAGAGAGGTATTCAGCTATTTTTATATTGATTTCCTAAGATGTGGTTCTGCACTTGTTTCTGTCTAACTGAAGAAGTTGCACTTCTGCTTTTAATTACTGCAATATCCATAATGTAGAGTGTTTATGGATTTCTTTTTTTTTTTGAAGTAGTGAAAATGACTTGCACAGAATCTGCAACTTTACAATTTTAAACCATAAACACTTTTTTTTCCCCTTGTGGAAACATTTTGGAATTGTTTACATTTTTTTCTACAATGGGCAAAACACTGAGTCGACCAGGTTGCCTGCGTCAGAGCCCTTGTTGCTCCAAGAAAAATGACAGGGAAGGCTACAATGAAGATGGATACATCCCTCAACGCTCCATTTATGACACAATGTGCATCAACGAGCAAATTGACCATAGCTCAGCACACAGCACTCTGGGGTCAAGGAGAGGTCGTGAGACTGATTTCTCCAGTAATGGCTCCTTGGGTGGTGACATGTTTGACACCAGATCTTCTGTGCTTCTAACTGGTGGAAGAAGACTGGACGAGAGGTTCATTTTTGACTCACTGAAATTGGCTAATGATGAACTGAGATCACCAGGAGGGTTTGTTAGGTCAGCTTCCCCAAGTGTGTCATGTTCTTCAGCACCTGGTGGATCCATTAACAAGAGGCATCACCACCCAGACAATGGTAAGAAGGACAGCCTCTGTCGGCACTCTTGGAAGGTCCTTACACCTCCGAAGTTTCCTGAGCCTTTGGAGCTTTCACCAGGAGAAAAGAACTACTTAAATCCAGGTGTAGCCTTCTTCCCAAGCAGCATAACCTCTCCACAGATCTCCCCATTCTCTGGATCCCCCTTTTCAACTGGCACACACACTCCATCGGTCTTTTTCTCCCCTTCTCCCCTTCCCTACAGTCAGCAATTCCACAGACAGTCTTTGCCTACCCAGCCCTCCTCACCAAGACCTCCTCTTTCAGAACTATCAGTGACTGCACTCATGTGTGGCCAAGATATACAAGGGGGAATTGAGAGACAGCAGGAGATGAGCGGACATGAGAGTGTCATAAAAGAGCAGCCACAATTTGAGACTTTTAAACCCAAGCCCATTGAGCCCATCAACGAGCAGCAACCCACCACACCAGAGCCTGAACACGACACTGCACCTCTTTTGAGCTCTGTGATCACTAAAGGTCCAACAGTCTGCAAAACTTCAATGGAGTCTACCTGGCCACGGAGGCTGATTGGTAGGAGGAGGACGGTGAGACAAGGTGGGGCAGTACACAACCTTCCCATTCTTCCTCCATTGCCCTCTCTGCTCATTCGGAGTGTATCCGATAAAAAGCCAACACCCCGACTTTCCCCCTTTCCTGAGCACCAAGGAAAAGTGGAGGGGCATCTGAGTAAATCTATGTTAAAAAATGAACTGAAGGATTGTAACTTGCAGGACTGGAAGATCTTGCGAGAAATAGAAGAACGTAAAGCTGGATCAACTAAAAATGAGCTACAAATAGTGGAGGTCCCAGGTAAAATGTCATCTCTTCAAGAGAAACCTGAGGAAAGTGTTGATGAAAACATCCCTTCTGAATGTGAGGTTGAGAATTGGGAGGCTGTGCTTGAGATGGTCAACTCGCTTTGGGATGAAACATGGAAAGACTCAGATTCCCAGAATTTAGGCTCTTTGAGGCGCTGGCCACTCTTGCATCCCCCAGCAGGTTTTGGTGGCTCCCAGGCCCCTTCTGGTACAAGTTCAGAATTAGGAGCTGAAGATTTGCTGGAGCTTGAAAGAATATGTAGAGAGGACTCTATAGATTCAGAGCTCACTGACCTACTTCAGTCACAGTCTGATTCACAGCTAAAAGAAAACAAAAACAATGTTATTGTCACACAACCAGTGAGACATCATAATCAAGCTAGCATTCCAACCATATTGGACCTTTGTACTGATGATGCTCCACTGAGAAATAAGGATGGGCAAACTGAATCACCAGATTCCAATCTAACGTTGGACTCAGACTCCAGTGGGGTTTTTATGTCTAGTACCAGCCAGACCAGTAAAGAAGATATTAATTCTGAGGGTGACAGATCTGTGTGTGAATTAGACTTGGTAAGTGTGGCTTTACCTCATAAAGGCAACAATGAACAAGCTATTGCCAGAGTGACTGGAACTTCCAACCCAGAAATGACTGACCATAAAAGGTCAACTCTGGAGAAAAAGCAGACACTTGACACCACAGATTTAAGCAAAGTCATTAATTTGAAAAAAGTTCAAACCAAAGGCTTAAACATACAAAATAATTCCAAAACCATGGACAATGGATGTCTGGGGCAAGAGATCTGTAGCACTGTGAATACATCAAAGACTGATGTGCTTTTGCCACTGACTCCTTCAAAACATGATGTCAGAGGCACTTTACTGGATAGTGGTGATTTGGATCCTTTTGTTGCAACTGACAGCTTTGTCTATCTCGCAGTCTCTGTTCTGCCACCTCCCAAAACTAAGAACAACATTCCACATCAGGAAGGTGCATCCATCCCAACTGGAAATGAGTCCTTACTCCCTACCTCCATTCCAAAACCAGGCCCTTATCCTGATGAGTGTGATTTCCTTTCCACCGACAGTTTTGTGTACCTGGCTGCCCCTGAATGTCACCTGCTGGTTGCAGAAGGACATTCTGTATATTACTCAAAGGACTCTGATTCTGAGGACAGTGGCTCCAGAGCAGACTTTGTTCAAGCCTCCACAGTTGGAGACAGTGACTGGGACTCTGACCTGTCCGATTCGGATCATGAATGGGACCACTGGGAAGAGCTGGAACACGAAGTCCTTCAAGGGCTTTTCTGCGAGGACCAATCAGAAACAGAGAGGGAGTGTCATGACGAGCAAGCATGGCAAATTTCTTGCCAGCATGCAGAGTTGGCTGCTAGTGTTGGGCAGGATAATGCTGGGGTGTCTTCACAGCACACACAGGGGGCAGAGCCACACATGGAGATGGAATCTGTGTCCTAACAACTCTTCTCATGGTGACAAAACAGATGCACTCATTTTAGAAACCTGACCTCTTGGTAATGAAATGGTAATGGTAATCAGTGTTTCAAAATTCACCCCTGATCAAGCACATTTATAGGTCTCCTATTTAAGCAGTAATTGTACTTTTTAGACCTATGTAATTGTGAGTTGTTTAAATTTGCTAGCTTGATTATTTTGTTGCTTATGTGGATCATATTTAACTGAACAATCTGGCAATTTATAGTGGCAATTTAATGTGATTGTGATATTTACTATAAGGGTTTTCATCAGAGGATATTAAAATTGTTCAAAGCTCGAACTCCTAGAACAATATAATGTCTTGTCAAAAAATACTATATTTGCTATATATAGGATATATATACATACAGTATGAAGGGCAAATATTAATGCTTTGTGTTAATTTACTGATTTCTTAATGAGTCATCAGAACAGCAATTTTATTTTTGTTTGTTTTTTTGGTATTTATTTTAATTACAGTATAAATTAATAACCAGTGCTGCTGAACATGTTTGCTGAGTTAGGTTTGCACAACTCGCCAGCCACAAATATTTACAGAGTGGTACATTTTACTTGTAAGCATATCAACAAGGCAATAGAAATGCATTATTGTACTCCGCTGTCAATAAAGCAACTGTGAAAGACCAGAAATATATATTGGACTTTTTCCTGTAGCTATTTTTTGCTCTCAGCTGAAAATCTGACAGGAAATCTTAAGTGTGCTATAACAACACCCCTCTTCCTCGCTCCTCCTCAGCCTCCCTCTCTCTTCTTCTGCCTTCAGCTTCTTTCTCCATCTGTCTCATGGCCTAGAAATGTATGATTTCTCATGTGTATTGTATGAAGGGAGGACATGAGTGGGTAATGTGGGTGGCCAAATAGGCCTATTTTAGGACAAATTAATTAGTTCACTCTTAATGAGGCCAAAAATGTAATGCATTGTGCACCAGTATAAAACACAAATGGGTCAGAACAAATGATCTCATGCTTCTGTGTTTGTGCTGTTGTTGTCTGTGACTTGCTGGCACCTTTTGTTGCTTCTCAACAACCCACATTGCGCTCAGTGTGGTATCTTCCATCTGTTCTACACTATGCTCTATGGCAGTATAACCCTGATTCTCAGGGTGCATTGTTAATTTATTTTGGCTTTCAGTGCAAATCCTGTGCCTATGTTTGAGACAAACTTCAGATTGAGGTCAGACTTTTAACCCTATTGTGATGCTGCTTAGAAATTACCGTTAACTCAGGATATTTTATAAGTGATACAAGTGTGAATTGTTCTATAGAAAACAAAGCTGTAAAACCTTTACAAGAGAGCCATTATGTTGCAGATTTACACCTTGTGAAATGAGCAAAGCATGTCCTTTCTATGAGGAACCAGAAAGTGGTGGAGACTACAAAAGAAAGCGGTTCGGAGAGAAAATGATGGCTTTGTGATGATGGTGCGTGTGTGGGATGCTTCACTGTGTTCATGTGTGTGAGCCAAAGCTAGGGCACATGTGTAGGAGGAGCTGAGCTGAGTGGGTAACTCAGTGAGTGGGTTTTTGTTTTTTCTTTTTTCTTTTTTTTTCTTTTTCTCTTGCTTTTGAGCTATCTGGTCAGTATGATGTATTGATTTGTCAGGTTTTATAGGACTCTGTGTGTCTGCACTTGATTTGGCTGAAGCACCACTGATTAGGGGATGATTGAGGCTGCTTATAAATATTAATACTGCCTGGAAAAAGGCGCAGCTTTAACTGGAATACTGTGGATTTTTGCAGTCAGTATTTGTGTGTGTGTGTGTGTGTGTGTGTGTGTGTACGATAAAATGTGTAGGAGGGATTTAATCGTTACTGAAAGATCAAGAGGTGACTGTTATGTAACAAATGAAAGTCTATCACGCTATACACTTTTATTTATATAACAAGTAATGTAGGTTGGATTGTCATGTAAATGGGATTGAATTGAATGCTGTCTCAGACAGAAGAACTTTTAGACAGTCTGATAGAAACTATCTCAGGGAAAACTGACAATGTTCATGAGCTCACTGTTTACATTTCAGCTTCCTGTTGATAGAAGGTCAACTGCATACATTCCACATTGACTTCAAAACCTAAAGACGCCACACAGGGCAATGGTACTTCAATGAAGATTTTTACTGTAGCATACTACTGAAGCATATTTCAAAAGTTCCTATAGTTATGCAAACGAGTTTTATCTGATTTAAATAAAATAAGCCCTGACACTTCTTTTTTTCTCTCTCTCTCTCACCAAGTACAAGTAGGAAAAGTGTGACCCCTGAGACATAACAGAAACAATCAGGTATGCAGTAACTGTAAGGGATAAAGACAAACGTGTATATTTTCTGTTATATTCACAGCTCTTTTCAAGGATTTCATGAGTTCTCACACCTCCTACAGTTCCACAATCATTTCTCATACAACACAACTAGGAGCTGAAGGTGTGCTCTGCATTTCCAAATGTATATTAAATACATCTCTGTAACAGAAGCAGCATAAAAAAGTAATGATATCCAAAACTGGTGAAAAAGTTATTTAAGCCAACAATGAGCCTAAAATGAAATTCATACTGTTTTTATTTTTTTTTTAAAAAAGTATCTTATTCTGTTAGACTATTTACAACTTTCCTGAGTTTTAACCCTTTATTTACCAGATATTTCAGGCTTAATCTAAATATTTTCACCTAAATATGTTCATTGTATAAATATATAATTGGGATTTTCACATGAAACATGTATTCATGAATACCGACTCTGCATTCATTCATATTCTCTAACTGTAGTTACAGTTCAGGAGGGTAATAACCGTTCACGAAATTGTTTGTTTGAGCAAGTTGAGGTTTTCCACACTGGTGAGTGTCGGATCTATTCTGTGTTGCTGTCTTTTTTTTCCATGATCTATAGCATTCTGGTGTTCATAAGGAACCCGTCCAGGAACCTTTTGCCGAATTATGGCTTTATGTATTTTCTTTCCAATCAGATAGCACATTTCACATAAGCACATCATGATGCATAATGCAGACGTAACCACCATGAATAGAGTGAAGATTTTTTTTTCTGTAGGCTGCGCGATGAAACAGTCCACTGTATTCGGACATGGGTCCAGAGAGCACTTGGAGAGCCGTAGCATGTCAAAGCCGTCATAGATGTAATAGAGGATGTAGACAAATGCACAATCAAACCCTGCTTTGAAGAAAAGGCTGAGCATGTAGGTCCACCACAGCCCACCTCGCTTTTTCCCTGGGTGGGCGTACAGATGTGCACCCTCGTGTAGTTTTGTGTACTTTTTGTCCTTCTCTTCTCTCAATTTAACGTGAGCCACTACCAAGAGGGATGGGCAGGTGACAAAGATCAGCTGCAGAGCCCAGATGCGAATGTGGGAGATGGGAAAGATGTAGTCATAACACACATTGGTGCAGCCAGGTTGCCTTGTGTTGCATACAAAACTCTTGCTTTCGTCACTCCAAACACGCTGCGCTGCGACGACGAACACCAACACTCTGAACACAAACACCACTGAGAGCCACACACGACCAAAAGCAGTGGAGTACTGGTTCACCCCGCTGATGAGGAGCTGCAGCCCTGCCCAGTTCATCTCTAATCTGTGTCAGTTCTTCAAAACGCACAAAGAAAGCAACAATACAAATATTTAAATGTGCAAATAGAACTCTGAGATCATTTATGCTAGTACAAAAACACATCCATCTACATGATGGACAAAATGATAATAGAAAAAAAAAACATAACTTGCATTATGTACTTTTTATTTAAACTGGTTTGATACACTCACTGGTCACTTTATTAGGAACACCCATCCACCTGCTGTTTTATGCAGTTCTCTAATCAGCCACTCTCTTGACAGCAGTACAATGCATACAATCATGCAGATACAAATCAAGAGCTTCAGTTAATGTTCACTTCAAACATCCAAATGGGAAAAATTGTGATCACAGTGACTTTCACTGTAACATGGATGTTGGTGCCAGATGGACTGATTTGAGTATTTCAGAAACTGCTGATCTCCTGGGGTTTTCACACACAACAGTCTTGAGAGTTTACAGTGCTTTGCAAAAGTATTCATCCCCCTTGGCGTTTGTCCTGTTTTGTTGCATTACAAGCTGGAATTAAAATGGATTTTTGGGGGGTTAGCACCATTTGAGTTACACAACATGCCTACCGCTTTAAAGGTTCACTTTTTTTTTTATTATTGTGACACAAACAATAAGATGAAGAAACAGAAATCTGGAATGTGCATAACTATTCACCCCTTTTTGTATGAAACCCCTAAATAAGACCTGGTCCAACCAATTCACTTCATAAGTCACATAATTAGTTGATTAAGATCCACCTATGTGTAATCAAAGTGTCACATGATCTGTCACATGATGTCTGTATAAGTCAACCTGTTCTGGAAGGACCCTGACTCTGCAACACTACTAAGCAAGCAAAATGAAAACCAAAGAGCACTCCAAACAGGTCAGAGACAAAGTTGTGGAGAAGTATAGATTAGGGTTGGGTCATAAAATGCAGGGCAATTCTGGAGGAAAACCTGTTTGAATCAGCCAGAGGTTTGAGACTGGGACGAAGGTTCACGGTCTAGCAGGACAATAACCCTAAACATACTGCTAAAGTTACACTGGAGTGGTTTAAAGGGAAACATTTAAATGCCTTGGAATAGCCTAGTCAAAGCCCAGACCTCAATCCAGTTGAGAATCTGTGGCATAACTTGAAGATTGCTGTACACTAACGCAACCCATCTAGCTTGAAAGAGTTGGAGCAGTTTTGCCTTGAGGAATGGGCAAAAATCCCAGTGGCTAGATGTGCTAAGCTAATAGAGACATACCCCAAAAGACTTGAAGCTGTAATTGTAGCAAAAGGTGGTTCTATAAAGTATTGACTTACTTTTATTGATTGATTGATTGATTGTGTCACAATGCAAAAAACAATGCACACCTTTAAAGTGGTAGGCATGTTGTGTAAATCAAATGGTGCTAACCCCCCAAAAATCCATTTTAATTCCAGCTTGTATAAATCAACCTGTATAAATCAAAACAGGACAAACACCAAGGGGGATGAATACTTTTGCAAGGCACTGTACACAAAATGATGCGAAAAAAAACCATTGAGTGACAGTTCTGTGGGTGGAAACAAACGTCTTGTTGATAAGAGAGGTCAGAGGAAAATGGCCAGATTGGTTCGAGCTGCCAGGAAGGATATAGTAATTCATATAATCACTCTTTACAACCGTGGTGAGCAGAAAAGCATCTCAGCATGCAAAAGTAGAAGACCACATTAGGTTCCACTCCTGCAGCCAAGAACAGGAATCTTAGAATCAAGAACAAGTTCCTATTAAAGTAGCTGATGAGTGTATGTTGATGAAAAACATTTACATTTTTTTATTTCCAAAAAAAATTAAGTAACCTTGAAAAATCAAATGGTGTCAACATTATCTTTTTTTCTCAATTGAATACACACTGAGACTAAATTAAAGTGTTTGGTGTTTATATATAACTGGTACAGCATTACTCACAACCATATCTACTTTTTCAGAAGTCTTCATACCTCTCTCTTTACAAACTAGTAACCCACGACCCAATCTGTCCCTGTACCTGTATCTGTTTAGGGATTCAAATACTTAACCTCCAAGTGTACATAACCTAAACTGCATTTGATGCATTTAGTTAAACATGAATCATATCATTACGTCTCCAGAAATGCTGGATTTTAGTTTGTACCTGTCTGTGATATTCTCAAATTTAATTGGGTCCAAATTAGCTGCATAATTTAAACTATCACAAACCTGACCAGGCCATTACTAAGGATGTTGTAATGCATCTTTTTCTTTTTTTAAACAACTTTTTTTGTTTCATCCTAGACATGATGCCCATCTCCTGCTGTAACCATATGCCCTGTGAACCCTTCTGGAAAACTTTCTCAGAAAAAATTAGAGCAAAACAAGCAAAAATTGTGCTCCCTTTATTCATTCATATTTGTATTTGTTTAGAACACATTAGCCAGGTTTCTATTGCAGTTTTGCACCCAATACAAGAGATATTTTTAAAAGTTTCAATAAAACACAATTGCAAATGGTCTGTGTTTTCATTAAGTGATGTTATACAATGGGTTTTCTCCTCTTTTCAGTTTGGTGAAATATTGCTTTATATTATATGGACACAAGTGTTTTGATAAATTTGACAAATGTGTGTGTGTGTGAGACATAAATCTCTGTGTTACTTGTGAGGAAATTGATTTAATTGTTTTGATAAATTTGGGTACTTTTTGTTTGTGAATGTGTTTCCATAATAAAAACTGCGAGCTGGCTTAGTGGTTAGCATGTCTGCCTTTCGACCAGGAGATCGCAAGTTCTACTCGTGGTTGGATCATACCAAAGACCATCTAAAAAAAAAGGTACCTTCTGCCAAGGCATGATGCAATACAGATGTGAGTGGGGAGTCAAACTCTTGTAGTTACCAGAAGACTGGCCCCCACTGTAACCCTAGCTGTATAGGCTGAGGGCTGCCTGGGAAGCCCAGGTTCTGGCATGGGAAGGACTTTGACTTTTGACTATGTAATAAAAAGAAAATCACACGTTGGCTTGAAGATATGAAGTTTATCTTCTCGTGTTGGAAAACTCACATTTTTCATATGCAATACATCATGGATCAGAGTGACACATTTTCCGATATTTCACTCCAATGATGTCACTCCCAATGTTTTCCTGCTGACTAGACGCATATTGTCAAAATAGTGAACCGGTTCACAATTAAAATTTGTTTGATTAACATGCGTATTTTTTATTTATTTATTGTGGATGTGTCCATAAAATATAAAGAACATTACACAGTGGCATGAAGATATGAAGTTTATCTTCTTGTGTTGAAAATATTTTCACTTGTTTGCGTCGGTCACTCGTGATATAGACATTCACCACTCGAAGATAAACTTCATATCTTTGTGCCACTGTGTAATATCCTCTATATCAAATCATCTGAAAAACCAACTCGTGAACGTACAAACTTTTTTGCAATATTTGACAGTTTATTCAAAATTCATGTGCTTCCATTACTTGTCTTTTAGTTCGCTGTTTCAAATTGTGCATTAAGTAGGTTAATGGAACGGCTAGAGCACTGTTTGTTCTGAATAACATAATTGTATTCAGTTCCACCCCAAGTACAAACACAACTTAGTACATCAGTTCATTTCAAATGTTTGCGAATAAGGCTGCATGTTGGTCCAATTACAGATACATGCTTATGCTGGAGGTAGAAAGCAGAAGAGTTCACTGAAGGTATTTTATATCAAAACAGTAAAATAATTATTTTAGAGTTTGGTCTACATGCAGTGTTGTGCTAACTTTTTGGAATTAGCTTGTTCATGTTGTTTGATTTTGATTGAACTTGTTAGTAATACACATTCTACAGTTTCTTACCCTAAAGTCCCAGAAATATATACAATTTCTTTGACAAGTATGAACTTTGTCATTGCTTTCAGCACATTCTCCAATTCTGATTAACTTTCACCAGCATGCTTGCACAGCTCTCACTTTGAACACCCCTTTTTCATGAAGAACAGTTGAGACATCAATTAAAACTCACCTGTACAAACATAAACATTCACCAGTTCTCTTTACTGACTGAAAGTAAAGAGTCAAACATTGGCTCAGGACTACAAAAACACTGCAGCAAAGATTTCGGAGCCAGAAGAGACAAGAAGAAGGCACAGAAGATGAGGAAGACAAAAAGGTAAAATACACTACCTGTGCTGTTGTGGAAGTTAATGACAGCACAAGGCAATGCACATAGCATCCAAGAATGGTTCATATGATGGATTTTATTTCTTCCACCATATTCACCATCCCTCCATTCCAGTAAACATTTTTTTTCCATCTTGGCAATGAAAGATATACACCGATCAGCCATAACGTTATGACCACTGACAGGTGAATTGAATAACATTATCTCATTACAACGGTGGGATATATTAGGATGCAAGATGTGTTAATGTGTTGGAAGCAGGAAAAATGGCCAAGTGTAAGGATTTGAGTGACTTTCACAAGGGCCAAATTGTGATGGCTAGATGACTGGGTTTGAGCATCTCCAAAATAGCACATCTTGTGGGACGTTTCCAGTATGCAGTGGTTAGTACCTACCAAAAGTGGTCCAAGGAAGGACAACTGGTGAACTGGCAACAGGGTCACAGGTATCGAAGGCTCACTGATTTGCATGGGGCACAAAGGCGAGCCCATATGGTCCAATCCCACAGAAGAGCTACTGGAGCACAAACTGCTGAAAAAGTTAATGCTGGCTAAAACAGAAAGGTGTCAGTAGTAACTTTTTCAGCAGTTTGTGCTCCAGTATGTCCTATGACCTCATATTTCATTTCAAATGAAATGTTATGTTGTATACTGTACTTTAAACACAAATTGTGTTTTATTAGTAAGATTTTAAAAACCATGTCACAACAAGGAAAGAAATACAACAAAATGTCTTTAGTGTTTAAAGTGGGTAGAAAAGAAATTAGAAAAATCCTTACAAAAGTAAAGACATACAAGTACATTTATAAATATTATTAATTGCCATGTGAAACATGGCAAAAAGATGTTCCAGTTTAGTTGATACATGGTCCATAAAAATAATTTATGCTTTATTGAAATACTAAACAAATTATCTCTCTATACTACAAAGGTCAAACCTGTAGTTTCTTGTTTGTAAAGAATGCATCATCATTTTGGTTTGGTGAAGCAATGTTAACTGTTTTACACCAGTAGTTACAATGATAGTTATGATGATTAAATATGCAAATGTATAAGAAAAAAGCATGACAAAAGAACAGGAATAAAGATTGAATCATGTCAGAACTTTCACAAAATCAAAGCCGGAAGGATGAATAATGATAAAGTTTTTGACGGATGCAAAAAAACAAACAAAAAACCCACTGGGTATGAGTAATAATTATGTGTGTGTGTGATACACTGGGAATGCTGCAAGAAAGCATCTTGAAAGAGAAGAGAAATATTTTGGAGTATAGTCACACACACACTGTATAATCTGTTGCTTTTTTCTTTTTCTTTTTTTTTTTTTCCAAAAATGGAAACCCATTATGTGGCACGGTGGTGTAGTGGTTAGCGCTGTCGCCTCACAGCAAGAAGGTCCGGGTTCGAGCCCCGTGGCCGGCGAGGGCCTTTCTGTGTGCAGTTTGCATGTTCTCCCCGTGTCCGCGTGGGTTTCCTCCGGGTGCTCCGGTTTTCCCCACAGTCCAAAGACATGCAGGTTAGGTTAACTGGTGACTCTAAATTGACCGTAGGTGTGAATGTGAGTGTGAATGGTTGTCTGTGTCTATGTGTCGGCCCTGTGATGACCTGGTGACTTGTCCAGGGTGTACCCCGCCTTTCGCCCATAGTCAGCTGGGATAGGCTCCAGCTTGCCTACGACCCTGTAGAACAGGATAAAGCGGCTAGAGATAATGAGATGAATGAGATGGAAGCCCATTATAATTCCAAACATTTAGCGTGTGCAGTATGTACAATAATGTAATAACTCAGCTGATTTTCATATAAATGATACAGCTGTTAACTGATACACTGTTCAGAACTGATCAGGTATTAATCACATTTCTGAAGTGATCTGATGAGGAGGAGGAGGAGGAGGAGGATGGAGCTCACGCAGATTCAGTACACATTAACAGCATTATAGATAATTAATATAATCTTTCACGATTTAATTGGACGATGGAAACGAAATCAGGAAGTGTTTAAACAGGGAGTGACTATACAAAGCTGAAACTACAGTATTAGAATTAGAAGATGAGAAAATTAAAAGAGCTGTTTCACTGTATAGGGCGTATGCTACTCTGTATAAAGAAGCTATTTAGTTTCATCCTTTATTATTTGAATTAGGCTCTATTATCTGTTGCACTTATTACTTATGCTAAAATGAGATGTTTTCTTCAAACTAGAATTCAGAACAGAAATCTTATTTTGTCATGATCTTGTAATATGATTACTATGGCAAATGATTTCTGAAAATAAATGTTTTATTTTAATTTACTATAAAATTTTATATCTATAATTATAAACATGGCGGCACGGTGGTGTAGTGGTTAGCGCTGTCGCCTCACAGCAAGAAGGTCCGGGTTCGAGCCCCGTGGCCGGCAAGGGCCTTTCTGTGTGGAGTTTGCATGTTCTCCCCGTGTCCGCGTGGGTTTCCTCCGGGTGCTCCGGTTTTCCCCACAGTCCAAAGACATGCAGGTTAGGTTAACTGGTGACTCTAAATTGACCGTAGGTGTGAATGTGAGTGTGAATGGTTGTCTGTGTCTATGTGTCAGCCCTGTGATGACCTGGCGACTTGTCCAGGGTGTACCCCGCCTTTCGCCCGTAGTCAGCTGGGATAGGCTCCAGCTTGCCTGCGACCCTGTAGAACAGGATAAAGCGGCTAGAGATAATGAGATGAATGAGATGGAAGCCCATTATAATTCCAAACATTTAGAGAATTCCAAACATAATGAGATGAGATGAGAATTATAAACATACCTGAGTACAAACACGTACACCCATATAAGGAAATGTAAATTTACAGTGTTTAATAAATCTTAGTGCATGTTTGTTTCTTCATGTTAGAGATCATTTACTACAAAGTACAGCATTTACACTACACTGAGGTCTAACCCTATTCACAGTAAAGTCACTTGTGTAATTTTAAATCATTATCAACGTTAAAAGAGCCATGTCAGGTTACGTCTTCTGTTCAGAATTCTGATCAAGATATTTGACAAAACCCTTGTTTCCAAAACCCAAACCTATCTTTTACCTTTACAAGATCAAAACCCAGAGAAATACTTCTGAAATTTGTGATAATTGATGTGACTTTATTTCGTACACATCTCGTCAAAATAAAACTAAACGAACCTCCACAAAGACAAATTCCAAAAACTTCATACACATACTTTTAACTTCAAACATATCCTTCAGTTGAAGCTTACCTTCTCGTAAACCGGCCAGAGTTGTGCTGAAGCTGAACAAAGAACTCAAACTGTATCTGTGTTCAGAGGAATCCAGTCAAACTTGATTTGAGATCTTACACAAACATAGAATTCACCCAGCCTTTAGGTAATTTTCCTAATCACAGAGAAAGAACAGGGTGGTGTTTTGTATGCATGAGGCGTCATCTTACATAAGATGATAGAAATCCTACAAGACCAAATACATCACCATCTCATCTCTGTCCTAAACACAGCTGCTACAACTTTACACACTGAGTGATACATAAGCTGTCACAGAGACAGCTCTTTAAAGTGGTATTTCTGACACAAAACGAATCATTCCTTTACACATTCCTTGACATGTCTTTGCATGTTAACCACTTGCTCAAGCTGAAGCATGAAATTACTTCATAGGCTTTGATTGAGGAGATAATTCAACATAGTTTCCCCTGCCATGGTGGGCACTGGGTTTAGATCACTGGGTGTGACTGCTAAGAATAAATAAAGGCAAAGTTGCCAAAGAAGGAGATTTTTTTCTCTTCCGTCTCCTCTGGAAGTCTCATCCTTGCTTCAGTGGATAGTTTCACCTACACATTACAGATTTGTACTTAAATACTACTGCTGCAATCATATCTCTGCTCATCCCAGGATACTTATTCACAATTTGCTCATACCAAACAACCTTTCAATACACTTTGTAGTCTACAGTTTGTTTGCACTCTTCTACACCTATATACTCGAATGATACTGTATATAATCCTTCTATCCCACTCATCCGGTCTAATCCAGAAGAGGATTGGTTTCTTTTTGTCCCAGGTTCCATTCATGGTTTCTTCCTCATGTCATCTTAGGGTATTTTCTTTGCTGGTTTCACCTCTAGCTTGCTTGTTAATCTAAATACAAATCTACCTCCAGATCCTTGTAAAGCTGCTTTGTGATAATATCTACAGTAATTATAAAAGTGCCATACAAAAAAAAAATGAATTGAATTAAAATACATCAAGGGATTGTTTGTTTGCCCAGTTCTTGTCACATATATTGGAGTTCAGATTGGCAAGATATTTAATCAAATTACAAACTTGAAACTACTAACCTCATTTCCAGAAAAGTTGGGATATTTCCCAAAGTGCAATAAAAACAAAAATCTGTGATTTCTTAATTAATGTGAACCTTTATGTAACTATACAAAAGTACAAAGAAAAGATTTTCAAGAGTTTTACTGACCAACTTAATTGTATTTTGTAAATATAAACAAAGTTAGAATTTGATGCCTGCAACACACTCAAAAAAAAGTTGGGACAGAGGCAAAATAAGATTGAAAAGTTTATTGAAGTAACACCATTTTGGAAGATTCCACAATAAGCAGGTTAATTGGTAACAGGTAAAGGCATAATGATTGGGTATAAAAAGAGCAGCACCAAAGGCTCAGTCTTTGCAAGCAAGGATGAGTCGTAGCTCACCTCTTTGTACCAGTATTCATGAGAGAATTGTTTGTCAATTCAAACAGAACATTTCTCAACACAAGATTTTAGGTCTTTCAAAATTTACAGGACATAATATTGTGAAAATATTCAGGGAATTCGGAAACATCTCAGTGCGTAAAGGGCAAGGTCAGAAACCACTGCTGAATGTGCGTGACCTTCGAGCCCTCAGGCAGCACTGCCTGAGAAGCCGTCATGCTAATGTGACAAATATAGCCACATGGCCTCGGGAGCACTTTGGAAAACTGTTGTCACTTAACACAGTCCGCCACTGCGTCCAGAAATGCAACATGAAACTGTATTACACAAGGAGGAAGCCATTCATCAATTCTATGCAGAAATGCCGCCAATTTCTCTGGGCCTGAATTCATCTCAGATGGACCGAAAGACAATGGAAATGTGTGCTGTGGTCAGATGAGTCCACATTTCAGCTTGTTTTTGGAAAAAACGGATGTCGAGTTCTCAGTGCCAAAGATGAACACGACCATCCAGTCTGTTATCAGAGAAAGGTGTAAAAACCAGCATCTGTGATGGTATGGGGGCATCAGTGCCCACAGCATTGCTGAGATGTGTGTGTGTGTGTGTGTGTGTGTGTGTGTGTGTGTGTGTGTGTGTGTGTGTGTGTGTGTGTGTGAAATTACAATTGATATATTGGGGCATATTTTGAGATTTTAGAGAGACATATTCATCAGGGTGACATCTCTTCTTGGGATGTCCATGCTTATTTGAGCAGGACAATAACAGGCCTCATTCTGCATGGGCTACAACAGTGTGGCTTTGTAGACACAGAGTGCATGTGCTTGACTGGCCTGCTGCCAGTCCAGATCTGTCTCCTATTGAGAATGTATAATACATCATGAATGAGACAACAGTGACCAGAGACTTTTGAGCAGCTGAAGTCTTGTATCAAGTAAAAATGTACACAAATTCCAATTGCAAAGCTGCAACATTAGTATCCTCAGATCCCATACAATTAAAAAGTGTTATTAAAAGGAAAGGTGATATAATACAATGGTAATAATGCCTCTGTCCCAACTTTTTTTTTGAGTGTGTTGCAGGCATCAAATTCTAGCTTTGTTTATGTTTACAAAATACAATTAAGTTGGCCAGTAAAACTATTGAAAATCTTTTCTTTGAACTTTTGTCAGTTAAATAAAGGTTCACATGAATAAACAAATCACATATTTTTGTTTTTATTGCATTTTGGAAAATATCCCAACTTTTCTGGAAATTGGGTTAGTACTCATCTCATCTCATTATCTCTAGCCGCTTTATCCTGTTCTACAGGGTCGCAGGCAAGCTGGAGCCTATCCCAGCTGACTACGGGCGAAAGGCGGGGTACACCCTGGACAAGTCGCCAGGTCATCACAGGGCTGACACATAGACACAGACAACCATTCACACTCACATTCACACCTACGGTCAATTTAGAGTCACCAGTTAACCTAACCTGCATGTCTTTGGACTGTGGGGGAAACCGGAGCACCCGGAGGAAACCCACGCGGACACGGGGAGAACATGCAAACTCTGCACAGAAAGGCCCTCGCCGGCCACAGGGCTCGAACCCGGACCTTCTTGCTGTGAGGCGACAGCGTGCTGCCGACATTTAGTGGTAAACTACAAAATGAAAAAATTAATACAAACAACAACAAATGATTAACAAAATGCGATCTAGGAAAATACTTAGAAAGTGGGTAGAAAGTAGCCTAGTAAATTAGACCCACCCACCTAGCGGCCAAAAATATTTTTTGCCTGCAAGTGGGTCTAGCCTCACACCATATCAACAACACACCCCGGGCATCAAATCGTGCCCGCCAATCACAACGCAAGGTTTTTGTTTGGATTCTTTGGGCGGGCTTTTGCAGGAGTGACGACAAAGCTGCGTGACGCTGGAGAAAGCACAACAGGAAAGATGGCTATGGCTAGTGAACAGCGCACGTTTGACTCTGCTTTGGAATCAGTTTTAGAAGAATTAGACTTGGAGTTTTCATTGAAACATGAGCAGGAAGAGGCTCTCCGCTCATTCCTTTTCAAGAAGGACGTTTTCGCTGTTTTGCCGACCGGCTATGGCAAAAGTCTGATCTACCAGCTGGCTCCGCTCGTAGCCAAAAGGATGGGGCTAGTTTGTGCAGTACGAAGAATTAATAAACAGCTTTGAAACATTACTTTTTGATTGTTTCTTATTTTCCCGTTATTTTAAATTTAAGGGAAATTATTTCACCAAACACCACTAAATAAAAATAAAAACTCTCAAAAACAGTTTAAGCAAACCCTTGAAAAACACTTGAAAAAAATAAGAGTGTATGTTAAGTATGTGGTACAGACTCCAAACTTGTGGTCATTATCGCCAAACTTCTTAATATCTAGAATCTGTTTATTAATTAATATGCATTTTGAAAAATTATTTATTTCAAGGCCTCCCCCACTGCTTTCTGTTGCTCTGACTACGTCACAGTCACTGTTGCACTGATTGGTCAGAGCGTTGGCCTATACGCACAGAGACAGTTTGAAAGACAGCAGGTTGTTCCACCCCCACCCTTCGGAAATGTCTACGAGCGAGGCCAGACTAAATATTCACATTTAGTCTGGCTTGCCAGGCTAGGTAGAAAGTGGAACAAAAAGATTTCCTGACACAGGTTAAACATAATCAGCTCATTTATTTACAAACATTAGAATTACTTCCTCATTTATGTAAGCACCAACATCGATATATTTATATAAAAGATCTCTCATCTCTTCTCATTATCTCTAGCCGCTTTATCCTGTTCTACAGGGTCGCAGGCAAGCTGGAGCCCATCCCAGCCGACTACGGGCAAGAGGCGGGGTACACCCTGGACAAGTCGCCAGGTCATCACAGGGCTGACACATAGACACAGACAACCATTCACTCACACCTACGGTCAATTTAGAGTCACCAGTTAACCTAACCTGCATGTCTTTGGGCTGTGGGATAACCGGAGCACCCGGAGGAAACCCACGCAGATACGGGGAGAACATGCAAACTCCGCACAGAAAGGCCCTCGCCGGCCACGGGGCTCGAACCCGGACCCAGGCCCGCCGACAGGGGGGGACAAACGGGTATGTTGTCCCGGGCCCAGGAATGGGGAGGGCCCAGAACTGGGCTCTCATGAAGTTGCGATTAAATTATTTTATTTCATTTCAAAATGTGTTCATTTGGGGGAGAAATGTGCTATATTTGCATTCAATAAATGATTTCTAGATCTTTTGCCTTTATTGTCTTTGAAAAAGGCGTCAAGAACCCCCTACCACCCCTAATGCAAAAATGATTTGGTCTGACTCTTTGATTAAGGGGAAAAAACGACATCGTTCGATCATAGCGCTTCGACAATCAGCATGCGTGCCATTTGCCAACATGCACAAGTCAGGAGCAAAGAAAAGAGAGGAAGAAACCAAGAGACTCAGGGGCTCACTGCATAAATATTTTAAAAAAGATTCGGATGATGCAGCAGGTATACTAGCAAAGGCAGTGGGGCAGCTGAGCCAGGTAAGACACAGCCAACTTTTTCCAGCCCTGTAAAGTAACCCCAACCAAGGCACGCGCGGCACGCAATTCATGTTACAAACGAGGGGAGAGCAAGTCACACTGAACACCATATCAAACGCACAGGGCATTGAATCATTTCATAACCACAACGGCTTAATAACATTGTGTTTCATATATCTGATTGAAGCTAAGAATATTCACATTAGCCCGCAATCATATCCCGCCGTTTCTCGAGCGGTGCGTTCTTCTCTGCTTTTCACACTGGACAGTACGCACACACAGTATACTATGTTCGCCCCCAGCCCTGCCCGAAATCCCCCGTCCATCGCTGCTCCTTCAAGAGCACCCCAATCGCGTGATTATAGTAGAAAGGCATTGCGGGGGCTGTCGCATGCAGGCTTGGGGCGTAACGGAATACATTTAATAGCGTTCGGTTAAAGGATACAAAATAACAGTAACCGCTTATTCCGTTACAGTACAGGGGGGAAAGATTCAGTGAAATTGGGGATTACTTCACAGGATCACAATGTGTGTGAGGTTGCTGGTTTTGGGCTTTTTTTTCTGTTAAAATGTTAAAACTGTAAAAATGTTGAAATGCTAAAATGAAATGGTTGTTGACCGGTTGAATGGTTTTTGAATACCTGTCATTTAAGGGTTGGAGTGAGTAGAGACTGGGATAAGAGAGGTGGGTGTGTGTGTGGGTTGGCCTGGGGGGGGCCCATTCAGAGCATTTTGTCCCGGGCCCAGCCAAAGCTGTCAGCGGCCCTGCCCGGACCTTCTTGCTGTGAGGCGACAGCGCTAATCACTACACCACCATGCCGCCCTATATAAAAGATATTTTGTACTAAATATAAGTGTATGTAAAACAAATTTTAAATAAAAACTATGTTTTGTTAACTTAATACCACATACCGATTATTTTTTATAAATAATCATCTGGATGTCGATAATTGTGGAATGGTGTCGATAACTGTGGACAAAGGTGTCGATAATTGTGGAACGGTGTCATGTGATCTGATATGCTAAGTAATCGGGAATCAACTCATTTTTTTCCAGTGGAAGTTTGAGTAATTAGTCATGCAGAATTTACGTATTGAAAGTCTCTTCTACTTTTGCAATGGCCAAAAGATTTTTAAGGTGCTGATAATCGTAGCCGCCGCTTTACTTGAGCTGAATCCAGAACTGCTCCAGAGGTCAGAGCTCCACTTTACCACTTGCAATCAAATCTGAAATCTATCTAAAACCATCAAAACTGACCAGCTAGAAGTCTGAGCAAGCAGTGAAAAAGCTGAAAAAGGCTCAGAACTGGGTGACTTCTGTAATCTCATTTATATGGACCAAAGGCTTTTGGTGCACCAGCGACACATCCAGTCCACCAGGTTGCGGTAAAACTTCTTTCTAGCAACTGCCTCAAATCAAGGAAGAAGAAAAACGCCCTGGCTCCAACAGCCGCCATCTTGGAGAAAAGACTAGGCGGTCTATTCAAAACGGAAGAGCTCTGTTGTTCCTGACATGGATTATAACAATAAATACATTCTTATTGTAACGTAATTATACATAATATATGTAATTATTGAAACGTAAAATTCTGCATTTTTTAAATTATGTGTTTAAGTAATCACTGGTCAGGTATCAGGTACGACGAATTAAATATGATATGCTAACTTGCTAGCTGATAACCGGAAATAAACTGTTGTGACTTTAGTAGATAGTGGGGTTGCCAGATTGTTCTTTGTTCCTGTGCAAGTGTTTTAATCTGTTGAGAGGATTTCAGTTTTTTTTTCTGAAAGTTAGATTAATCATGTCCTTGTTAAACAGGTGAATGGAGGTATAGTATGCTATTAATGTTCTAAATGTTATGTTGAAGTTTAATTTCGATAGTGAAATTTAATATATGTTTTGAATTTGAGTGGTTGTGTTGGTAATCTGGCAACCCTGGGAGCTACGCAAGTTATTTAACTGTCAAGCCTGGTTTGGATGGGCGGTACGTTCAAAACACTCTGAAACGTTGGCATGGATTTAGTAAACACAACTTTCAGATCTGTCCTACAGGTCTAGCCCTTTTAATATTTGTTTACAACAGTCAGAGATGAACCACGGAGAAATGATTTGCTAAGCTAGCAACCCGAGATAAAGCAGTGATACAGTGGATTAACTACATTTCAAGCTTACTGTAAGAGATAACTGATTAGAATAAAAGTTGATCAGAATAATACCGGAGCATGAAACGAAAAAGTACAAACGCCAAAGTGAGTCGACTGAGTCCTAATGAGGAGGCGCAACTGGTCCGAGAGGAGCTTCAGAGGAGAAGAAAACTGAGATTACAGCAAGTGAGTTAGTAATGTTGCATTCACATGAGTGGTCTGTCTGTCCATCACTCTGTGTGTCTGTCTGCCTGTCACTCTATCTAAAAAATAAAGTTCCGTTGTCTGTCTGCGCATATCTATCTATCTATCTATCTATCTATCTATCTATCTATCTATCTATCTATCTATCTACAGTGGTGCTTGAAAGTTTGTGAACCCTTCAGAATTTTCTATATTTCTGCATAAATATGACCTAAAACATCATCAGATTTTCACACAAGTCCTAAAAGTAAATAAAGAGAACCCAGTTAAACAAATGAGACAAAATATTATACTTGGTCATTTATTTATTAAGGAAAATGATCCAATATTACATATCTGTGAGTGGCAAAATTATGTGAACCTTTGCTTTCAGTATCTGGTGTGACCCCTTTGTGCAGCAATAACTGCAACTAAACATTTCTGGTAACTGTTGATCAGTCCTGCACACCGGCTTGGAGGAATTTTAGCCCATTCCTCTGTACAGAACAGCTTCAACTCTGGGATGTTGGTGGGTTTCCTCACATGAACTGCTCGCTTCAGGTCCTTCCACAACATTTCGATTGGATTAAGGTCAGGACTTTGACTTGGCCATTCCAAAACATTAACTTTATTCTTCTTTAACCATTCTTTGGTAGACCGATTTGTGTGCTTAGGGTCATTGTCTTGCTGCATGACCCACCTTCTCTTGAGATTCAGTTCCTGGACAGATGTCCTGACATTTTCCTTGAGAATTTGCTGGTATAATTCAGAATTCATTGTTCCATCAATGATGGCAAGCCATCCTGGCCCAGATGCAGCAAAACAGGCCCAAACCATGATACTACCACCACCATGTTTCACAGATGGGATAAGGTTCTTATGCTTGAATGCAGTGTTTTTCCTTTCTCCAAACATAATGCTTCTCATTTAAACCAAAAAGTTATATTTTGGTCTCATCCCTCCACAAAACATTTTTCCAATAGCCTTCTGGCTTGTCCATGTGATCTTTAGCAAACTGCAGACGAGCAGCAATGTTCTTTTTGGAGAGCAGTGGCTTTCTCCTTGAAACCCTGCCATGCACACCATTGTTGTTCAGTGTTCTCCTGATGGTGGAGTCATGAACATTAGCCAATGTGAGAGAGGCCTTCAGTTGGTTAGAAGTTACCCTGGGGTCCTTTGTGACCTCACCGACTATTACATGCCTTGCTCTTGGAGTGATCTTTGTTGGTCGACCACTCCTGGGGAGGGTAACAATGGTCTTGAATTTCCTCCATTTGTACACAATCTGTCTGACTGTGGATTGGTGGAGTTCAAGCTGTTTATAGATGGTTTTGTAACCTTTTCCAGCCTGATGAGCATCAACAATACTTTTTCTGAGGTCCTCAGAAATCTCCTTTGTTTGTGCCATGATACACTTCCACAAACGTGTTGCGAAGATCAGATTTTGATAGATCCCTGTTCTTTAAATAAAACAGGGTGCCCACTCACACCTGATTGTCATCCCATTGATTGAAAACACCTGACTCGAATTTCACCTTCAAATTAACTGCTAATCCTAGAGGTTCACATACTTTTGCCACTCACAGATATGTAATATTGGATCATTTTCCTCAATAAATAAATGACCAAGTATCATATTTTTGTCTAATTTGTTTAACTGGGTTCTCTTTATCTACTTTTAGGACTTGTGTGAAAATCTGATTATGTTTTAGGTCATATTTATGCAGAAATATAGAAAATTCTTAAGGGTTCACAAACTTTCAAGCACCACTGTATCTATCTGTCTATCTGTTTATCTATCAGTCTATCTAAAAAACAGCGTTCTGTTGTCTGTCTGTCTAAAAAGTAATGTTGTCTGTCTGTCTGTCTGTCTATCATTCTGTCTATCTAAAAAAAGTTCCTTTGTCTGTCTGTCTGTCTGTCACTATCTAAAAAATAAAGTTCCATTGTCTGTCTGTCCATCAGTCTGCCCATCACTTATCTGTCTGTCTGTCTGTCTAAAAAAGTAGTGTTCTGTTGTCTGTCTCTCTGTCTGTTTAAAAAAAATAGTTCCTTTGTCTGCCTGCCTGTCTGTCTAAAAAGAGTAAAGTTCAGATATCTATCACTCTATCTGTCTGTCAACTGATCACCAGTAAGGTCTGAATCTGGTATTATAATAAATGTCCTAACTTGTAATTATACCATGACTGGATATTCATGAGTATCATGTCTTTACGATACCGATGATATGCCTATGATGCATGATATGAATCACAATATTTAAGTTTACTCACAAACTGCTAACAAAACAGAAAAGTGTTGCATGTACAACTGACAATCTCACCCAGCCCTAATCTTATACAGATTTATTCATAGACTCCTCATTCTGTTTGCTTAAATTTGATAGTGTTGTTTAATAAATCATTTTATTTTGAAACTGGAGGTCCGGGAACAAGAGCGCTACATTGCGCTGCAGGTGCGGCGTGAAGTGCAGGAGAGGAAAGAGCGAGAGCTGCAGAGTCTTGCCACAGCGCTCCAGGATGAGTGGCAAAAGCAGAGGAGAGAGAGAATACAAGTCCTGGAGAAAATCTACAAGGAGAACCTCAGAGATGTGGGTCAGAGCCACCGTGATGCCACACTAAATGTGAGGAGACAGAGCACGATCAGTGCCTTCCAGTGCTCTTAAAATCTGTTCATATTTATTTAAGAGAACATTTTCTTGTAGAAAAATAATCACCGTTGAGGTCCGGTAATGTGGTCTAAGACAAAGCAGAGTTACTTATTTATGTTGACTAGGGACTGAATGACAGAATGATTTAATCAGATAACACCCTGAAGTTGATTATTTTTCTATAACAGCACATTTTATTATCTTTTACTTTTATCAGTGTAGATACGTAAACATGAAAATGCCTTGGTTTGTGCCTGATGGTGTTTGAATTACTGTTAAAGGAACAGTCCACCGTACTTCCATAATGAAATATGCTCTTATCTGAATTGAGACGAGCTGCTCCGTACCTCTCCGAGCTTTGCGCGACCTCCCAGTCAATCAGACGCGCTGTCACTCCTGTTAGCAATGTAGCTAGGCTCAGCATGGCCAATGGTATTTTTTGGGGCTGTAGTTAGATGCGACCAAACTCTTCCGCGTTTTTCCTGTTTACATAGGTTTATATGACCAGTGACATGAAACAAGTTCAGTTACACAAATTGAAACGTAGCGATTTTCTATGCTATGGAAAGTCCGCACTATAATGACAGGCGTACTAACACCTTCTGTGCGCTTCGGCAGCGCATTGATACGGAGCTCAGGTATCAATGCGCTGCCGAAGCGCGCAGAAGGTGTTAGTACGCCTGTCATTATAGTGCGGACTTTCCATAGCATAGAAAATTGCTACGTTTCAATTTGTGTAACTGAACTTGTTTCATGTCACTGGTCATATAAACCTATGTAAACAGGAAAAACGCGGAAGAGTTTGGTCGCATCTAACTACAGCCCCAAAAAATACCATTGGCCATGCTGAGCCTAGCTACATTGCTAACAGGAGTGACAGCGCGTCTGACTGACTGGGAGGTTGCGCAAAGCTCGGAGAGGTACGGAGCAGCTCGTCTCAATTCAGATAAGAGCATATTTCATTATGGAAGTACGGTGGACTGTTCCTTTAACTGTTTTATGTTGTAATGTTAGATAAAACTACATACAAACAGCATTAGTAAGACCTTCCCTTAGTATTTTTCTAAAAATGTCATTGTTAGTGTGTGATGTTTGAGTTTTATATATTTAATCCCACAGAAGAGCTACTGTAGCACAAACTGCTGAAAAAGTTAATGCTGGCTAAAACAGAAAGGAATCAGAATCAAGTTTACTGCCAAGTACGTTCTCACATACAAGGATTTTGCTTTGGTGATTGGTGCTTGAACAGTTCAAGTAGAAGAATTTAGCAAAGACAAAAGTAGCTATATACATAGAATAAAAAAAAAGAAGCATCTAAAATATATAAATTTGAAAAGTGGACATATTTAAGGGGTACGTGCATGAGTTGTTGGAGTCCAAGCTGTACAGTTTGTCCGGAATGTGCAAAAATAGGTCACATGATGAAGATGGAGAAGAGACATGATAAGAATGTGTGAGAGGAAGAGAATATGTGCAGTGGGCTAAGTCAATAACCAAGATGTACAGTGTGTGCTGGGATGCGCAATAAAAGTTCACAGAATGGAGACGTATGACATAACCTTGAAATGCACAAAATCGCAGTTCAGAGATGAAGTGCATTAATGTTACAGATTGGAAGTGTGGGATTAGAGTCTCTGAGGTTAGAGGTGGTCTCTGACCTTATTGATGAGGCCAGCTGCAGTGGGGAAAAAGTTGGACTTATGGCATGAGGTTTTGGTTCTAATGTACCGCAGTCTACTAACAGAGGGGAGTGATTCAAAAAGTTTGTGTCCAGGGTGAGAGGGGTCGGCCACAATCTTTTCTGCCCTCCTCAGGCTCCTGGACTCGTACAAGTCCTGAAGAGATGGGAGGTTGCAGCCAATTGTCCTCTCAGCATAGCAAATGATGCACTGCAATCTGCCTTTGTCCCTGGGAGTGGTAGAAGCGTACCAGCAGCTGGAGTTCGTCCAGGCTGTTGCACAATGACCGCACATTGGAGAGAAATATCGCAGGTAGTGGAGTGCACGTGCACCAGCACATTTTCCTCTCCTGTGGTGTCTCACTGAGTGAGCAAAGGTGAGAGCACCTTTGACAAGAATGTCCAATATTTCCACGGATGACACCAAAAAGGTTGGTAATAAGTCTGCTGGAGTTGTTCCCCTGATGTTCAAGAGCTCTTCTTTGGTGAAAGAGATTCGAGTATCGCAGCAGGGAACTGAGTTTACAAACAAAAGAGAAAACAATGTGCATCAAGGCACCCATCCACAGTGACATCTTGAGCAGAAGTCTGAGCATTAAAGTGCATATCGGGGTAAATTCAGGAGCAGGATCAATGTAATTCTCCTATTTTATATTAAACTTTGGTCAAATATCTGTTACATTTTACATTTTGTGCAATTTTTTTTTACCTTATGCAATACCAGAAAAATTCAGTTGAAAGCAGCCATTTGAGGTGAATTAGTCTGTCTCTGAAAAAACTTGGCATTTGGATTTCCTGGCAAACGTTGATTTTTGTGACGTCACGTGCGGGACGCCTCCTTCTGAATCCTATGTCAGCGCTGGTTTGTTTATGAGAAAACGACCGTATTATTTACATCCTCGGTGTTGTCTCCATCGTCTTCACTACTTGAATCATCATCAAATCCAAACAGATGAAGCCCCAATTCTGACATCTCATTATATTCTTCATCCAAAGGTGAAGTAACATTGCGCTCAGGTGACAATTCCATATTTCAATGCAAAATCTTTAGCTGCTAAACTTGGTCTACACAGGCTGTGCACTGAAACTATGCAAGCTCTCGCAGCCTGCTGGCGGTTCCACAGGTAACGTCACGAATCTGGCTCCAGACTCCCTTGGGATTTTTCCAGACGCGTTTTATTTTATTTTTTTCTGCTGTAGACAGATGGCCTTGTGCAAAATTACTCTTCTGGATGAGTGTGTAAAGGGACATACTTTCATATAAAAAAAACGAAATTGGTCCAGGATATGAACTTTAACTTTTTCAGCAGTTTGTGCTACAGTAGCACTTCTGTGGGATTGGACCATTTGGGCTAGCCTTCATGCCCCTTGCGAATCAGTGAACCTTCGACACCCATGACCCTGTTGCCGGTTCACCGGTTGTCCTTCCTTGGACCACTTTTGGTAGGTACTAACCACTGCATACTGGGAACACCCCACAAGATGTGCCATTTTGGAGATGCTCAGACCCAGTCATCTAGCCATCACAATTTGGCCCTTGTTAAAGTTGCTTAGATCCTTATGCTTGCCCATTTTTCCTGTTTCCAAGACATCAACTTCAAGAACTGACTGTTCTCTTACTGCCTAATGTATCCCACCCCTTGACAGGTGCCATTGTAATGAGATAATCAATGTTATTCACTTCACCTCTCAGTGGTCATAATGTTATGGCTGATTGGTGTATGTAATCCATCCATCCATTATCTGTAGCCGCTTATCCTGTCCTACAGGATCGCAGGCAAGCTGGAGCCTATCCCAGCTGACTATGGGCGAGAGGCGGGGTATACCCTGGACAAGTCATCAGGTCATTGCGGGGCTGACATGTAGAGACAAACAACCATTCACACTCACATTCACACCTGCGGTCAATTTAGAGCCACCAATTAACCTAACTTGCATGTCTTTGGACTGTGGGGGAAACTGGAGCACCCAGAGGAAACCCACACAGACATGGGGAGAACATGCAAACTCCACACAGAAAGGCCCCCATCGGCTGTTGGGCTCAAACCCAGAACCTTCTTGCTGTGAGGTGACAGTGCTAACCACCATGCCGCCATTCACGATACAATATTTTGGAAAAAAAAATGAAGAAAATTTTATTACCAAAAAATGTAACATTTTTCATATGCTTCATCAATGTAAATATTAATTTTGTTAAGTTAAAAAAACCCTTTTGTTTAATTTTCTTAATAACCAACAATAATTATTTACCCACATTTTTAAAGGTTGGAGTAAAACGTAACCTATTACCTAAAATATTCCTTTTGTTAAAAATGAAAAAGTTAATAATAAACAGGTCTTTTCTTAATAAACTTTTACAAACATTTGTACTACCTGCATTTTCTTTTTTCTTTTAGTGATCTTTCTTTGAAAAAGAGTTCTGATTTCTTGTTAAATCTATTTGTATAGTCAATCACACAGCAGCTCTTTCCCATTCTAGATCTGTGTTTGTGTTTTCTCAGCATTAGAGTTGTTACTTCCACCTACAGTACTATTTTACATTATCACTCCCTCTGCTGTTTAAGCAAAGCAATTACAGCTAGGAAAAACTAAGAGATTATGCAGCCTGATAATCATCACGATTCATTTCTTATTTCTTCGTTTTGAATCGTCAGAAATTTGTATCGCGATTTATCATCGCATGATATCTCGTTACATGCCTAATTATATAGTCACACAATTTAAACCTGTAAAATAAGATTGTTTTGAGTAAACTAGATTTAGTAACTGTCAACGGTATAAGCTAGCCAAATAGTCTGTCAAGTTATCTAACCTTATTTCACAGAGCTGACTTTTGGTGGTGGTGATTTGTGTAACTTCTTTCACAAAACAGTTCTGCAAACTGCTACTGTTATCAGCAATTTTCACGTGTTTGCATTTAACAGTGTGCTTTTTGTATGTGTGTGTGTGTGTGTGTGTGTACAGGAACCAAATTGGGAAGCTCTGGCTCTGAAAAAGGAACAGAATGACATGAGAGCAGCAGAGAGGCACCAGAAGGCTCTTCGAAGCCTCATTACCCAAAGACAGGCTGAAGCAGAGCAGCGGAATCGGTAAGATATTAATGTAGAGCAGGGGCTGGGTGATAGGACAATTTAATGAGATCAACAATTTTCCCTCTTTATAATGCCTCAATCACATATAATCAGCCTTATATAATCAAGCACATCATATCAAGCTGATTTTCCTTTTCTTTTTCATCCATTCTTGTCACTTTCACCTGTTCACATCACCAAGATGTTTCTTTTCTTTCTTAAAATGACGCACTGATTATGGTTGAGCTCAGCAAGTCTTTTTCTGCACATGACAGGCGAGACTGATGTGCATACTAATTTGTGTCCTGTGTGTTGTATAAAAGTCTGTTAATAGCAGATTGTTGGATGTTGTTCTGATACAGACATGTGGAAGCACGGAAGAAGGCTCTGATGGTGGAGAAGGAGAGGGCAGCAAAAATCGCCAGCCTTCCTCACGCTGCCCCTGACCCTATAGAGGTACAGCTTGAACAATCCTCTGTTTCTAAGCAAAGCCTCATAGATGTATAGCTCTTTCTTTGAATCATCATCATTCCCTTAACCACAGAGTGGTACAGCTCTCTTACAGAGCAGCAGACTGGAGTCAAGTCCTTAGAGGAGTTCCATTCTAGGAAAATATTCCTTGGCAAAAAGCAGAATAACTGTTACCACCCTGAAATTGACTGTTTTGCAATAACATCAGGAGCTGGAGTGTTTTATTGCCAGCAGTTTTTTTTTTTTAATGATATGGACAAATGGACACCGCATGGCTAAAACAATTGAAGCAGATATCTTCCTTGAAACCAGTTTTCTTCCTCAGTACGTAGTTTACTTTCTGAACAGCATTAGACTCCGGTATAAGGTGTGGCTCAGTGTTTAAAGGCAGAAAAGTAAACCAGATGTACAGTGCTGTGCAAAAGTCTTATGCACATGTAAAGAAATGCTGTAGACCAAAAATGGCTTAAAAAATCATGAAATTAAATGTTTCAACATTAAAAAAAATACTGTAAACAGCAGTAAGCCATAATAAATGAAACAAAGTCAATATTTGGTGTGAGACGACTCTGCTTTAAAAAAAAAAAAGTAGTCTCAGGTACAATGAGTGCAGTTTTATAAGGAAATGAGCTGTAGGTTTTACGAAACCAGCCACAGTTCTTCTGGACACTTTGACTGTCACACTTGCTTTTTAATTTTGCAGCAAAACCCAGTAGCCTTCATTATGTTTTCTTTTTTAATCTGAAAAGTGGTCTCTTATGTAATATGCTGTTCAGAAACAAACTTTTTTTTTTCCTGTAACATTTAATTTTGTACTGGAAAACGAACGTTTAGAACTCTAAAATGTTTTTGTACTGACTCGATAATGCAGAAGTCATAAAATAGAAATCTATAACAAAGTTTGGATGAAAAAAATAGGGTGCCTAAGACTTTTGCACAGTACTCTAGTTTGAATGATGATGATGTTTTAATTTGATTTGTCTATTCAATTGTAATTACTACCAGTTTCTTCTACTAATCATGAAACTATCTTCCTTATTATTATTAGTGACATTACTTAACCAAACAACATTTTTCAACATTGGCAAATATGTGATTTAAGCATGTGGCTTGCAAAATGAAATAAGCAAACATTTGGCACTAAATACAGTACCAGTCAAAAGTTTAGAGACACTTTTTTTTTTAATTCAGTAAAGTCACTTCATGTCTTAAAGTAATGATGGATGTCATTTCTCTTTACTTAGTTGAGCAGTTCTTGACATAATATGGATTACTACAGTTGTGAAATCAGGCTATTTACTGTATTTTTATTATTTACTATTTACTGTTTGATCTCAAATGCATTAAGAAGACAAGAAATTGCACTAATTAACTTTTGACAAGGCACACCTGTTAATTGAAAAGCATTCCAGGTGACTACCTCATAAAGCTGGTTAAGATAATGCCAATAGTGTGCAAATAGTGTGCAAAGCGTCATCAAGGTAAACATTGGCTATGTTGAAGAATTTAAAATATTGAAATTTTTTAATACTATTTAATTTCCATATAATTCCATGTGTTATTTCATAGTTTTGATGTTGTCAGTGCTGTTCTACAATGTAGAACATGCAGAAAAACCTGTGAATGAGTAGGGGTGTACAAACTTTTGACTGGTATGGTATGTCTTGGATGACTGACTCACTAAATTTACAACTGCATCCAAACTGTCCTTCCACCCCCCCAAATTGTTGGATGAAAGAACAATGGAAGATAATGAAAATGTTTTGAAGCTGTTTTCATTTCCTGTCCTCTTTATTTTTATTTATTTATTCATTTATTCATTCATTTTTTTTTTTTAAATCAGAGTGTTGCCATTCAGACTCCATTACAACCCAAGATGTCCATTGTGGAACATTACTCTATCACACACTACCACATCCCAGAGACAGCAGTGGACAGAGAAACAGATACAGTGCAGGTACATGCATGTATATGTGTTCTTATAGTTGTGATGAGGGGATGTGTTCAGGCAGCACTTGAGGATGGTGGGGGCTGGAGCGCTTCTTGGAGTGGCGGCGTACTGCATCGTGCCCGTGGGAGGTCCTCTGCCCGGGCCTCGGGTTCTCTCTCTCTCTCTCTCTCTCTCTCTCTCTCTCTCTCTGTGTGTGTGTGTGTGTGTGTGAGGGACCTCAATTCTGTGCAGAGTATATGTATCTTGTCATGTTCTGTGCTTTCTATTCTGTTTTTTCGTGGTGCATTCCATTCTACTCTGTTCTGTCGAATTTCCTTATTTTCTCTTGTAGTGTTCTATTGTCTTGTTGTGGCTGTCGGTCCTGCTCTGTGTGGAATGTGTGTACTATTTTTGTTGTATTTTGTTCTATACCACCATAATGCTTTCGATTCTATTTCCATCTGTTCCTTTCTATTCTATACCATCATAATACATTCTGTTCTATTTTGATATGTTCCCTTGTTTTTTCTTTTGTATTGTCATGGCTACCTATTCTGTGGATAATACGTGGAATGTTTTGTTGTGTTCTGTGTATTTGTGATGCTTTCTATTTCTGTCATATTCCTGTCTTCTTTCTTCAAATCTATTCTGTTGTATTGTCATGACTGTGTCTATTCTTTTCTACAAACTAAAAAGAATGTGTAGCATTTTGTCATTCTTTTCTACGTCTTCAAAATGCTTTCTATTTGATCATGTCCCCTTCTGTTCTCTTATAATATACTCTATGTTGTCCTAATGCCTTATTCTTTATTATTATTATTATTATTATTAGTCGTTCTCTTCTGTTCTGTGTATATGCATTCTGTTCTCTATGTTCTGTCTTAATATGTACTAATTTGTCATATTCTATTCTATTCTCTCCTAAGTTATCCTACTCTATCCTATTCTGTTCTCTCTTTCTATCCATAATGCATTATACTTTAATTCGTAGTCCTGGGTATGACTTTAAACTGCAACTGGTGGTGAGTCTCAGGTCCAGGAGGACTTGAGTATTGGGGAAATTGGAGTTACCCCTTAATCACCATTGCTCCCAGGTCCGCTATGACCTAGAGTGGTAGCACCTGCCTGGGTTCCAGCTAGGGGTTAAATAGTACATCACCAATAAGGTGCTGGCAGCAGGGTGCTTTTCGGTGCAATGTGGCAGATGAAGCCAACAGGGTCAATAGCACACCACCAGATGGCATGCGGAAGAGCCACTCAAATGGCTAATGGATGGCATCACTCAGCAGGCCAGTTGTCACTGTGGGGCAACTTCCATACCCATCAGGTCTGTGGCACTTTTGTGCACCACTTGGCATCAGGTTTGGGGGTCCAGAGAGACAACACAATGGGGGCACAACATCGTTTGTCTTACCTTACTGTACAGGGCACTTCATTAGGAAAGGAAAAAGAAAGCACTGTGGCGATGAAGTAAATGCGACGGTAGCAGGTCTGAGAAGCTGGAAGTTGCTAGCAGGAACTTTACATGCAGGTGGCTCGCATTTAATGGTTGCAGCCTTGCTGAAGCTCTGGGTAACAGTGGCCTGAGACAGCATTGCGGGTGTCCAGGCAGCCCTATTTGGGGAGAACACTGCCTGCCCTGGAAAGGATAGCCCCTAGAAAAAGTGGGATAAAGAAAGCTTACCCAACCCTTACCTGGCTGGCTCACCGTGGCCAGCAGGTCTCCATAATAGTGGTAGAAAGATGAAGAATATGAAATTGTTTGTTGGGACTTGGAATGTCCGCACCATGTTTGGACAATGATAAGAGACCTGAGCGTAGAACAGCTCTGATCACGAAGGAACTAGATTGCTACAGCATTGACATTGCTTCACTCCAAGAGACAAGGCTTGAAGGCCAAGGACAAGTGCAAGAGAGCAAATACATCATCTTCTGGAGTGGGAATACGGACAGAAGAAAAAATGCAGGAGTTGCTTTTGCCATTTCGAATAAGATGGCTAGCAAACTGCCATCACTACCAGTGGGAATATCTGAACAAATCATAAGTTTACGTGTACCCACAGGGAATGATCGTTACCTAAACCTGACCAGTGTGTATGCACCTACCATGGCCTATCCTGATGAAGAAAAAGAAGCCTTCTATCATGAATTAGTTGATGTGGTAGACAGGGTACTTCCAGTTGAGAAGCTTCTGCTACTGGGAGATTTCAGTGCAAGAGTAGCTAATGATCACGTAACATACGAAGGTACAACCCCGATTCCAAAAAAGTTGGGACAAAGTACAAATTGTAAATAAAAACGGAATGCAATAATTTACAAATCTCAAAAACTGATATTGTATTCACAATAGAACATAGACAACATATCAAATGTCGAAAGTGAGACATTTTGAAATTTCATGCCAAATATTGGCTCATTTGAAATTTCATGACAGCAACACATCTCAAAAAAGTTGGGACAGGGGCAATAAGAGGCTGGAAAAGTTAAAGGTACAAAAAAGGAACAGCTGGAAGACCAAATTGCAACTGATTAGGTCAATTGGCAATAGGTCATTAACATGACTGGGTATAAAAAGAGCATCTTGGAGTGGCAGCGGCTCTCAGAAGTAAAGATGGGAAGAGGATCACCAACCCCCCTAATTCTGCGCCGACAAATAGTGGTGCAATACCAGAAAGGAGTTCGACAGTGTAAAATTGCAAAGAGTTTGAACATATCATCTACAGTGCATAATATCATCAAAAGATTCAGAGAATCTGGAAGAATCTCTGTGCATAAGGGTCAAGGCCGGAAAACCATACTGGGTGCCCATGATCTTCGGGCCCTTAGACGGCACTGCATCACATACAGGCATGCTTCTGTATTGGAAATCACAAAATGGGCTCAGGAATATTTCCAGAGAACATTATCTGTGAACACAATTCACCGTGCCATCCGCCGTTGCCAGCTAAAACTCTATAGTTCAAAGAAGAAGCCGTATCTAAACATGATCCAGAAGTGCAGACGTCTTCTCTGGGCCAAGGCTCATTTATAATGGACTGTGGCAAAGTGGAAAACTGTTCTGTGGTCAGACGAATCAAAATTTGAAGTTCTTTATGGAAATCAGGGACGCCGTGTCATTCGGACTAAAGAGGAGAAGGACGACCCAAGTTGTTATCAGCGCTCAGTTCAGAAGCCTGCATCTCTGATGGTATGGGGTTGCATTAGTGCGTGTGGCATGGGCAGCTTACACATCTGGAAAGACACCATCAATGCTGAAAGGTATATCCAGGTTCTAGAGCAACATGTACTCCCATCCAGACGACGTCTCTTTCAGGGAAGACCTTGCATTTTCCAACATGACTATGCCAAACCACATCCTGCATCAATTACAGCATCATGGCTGCGTAGAAGGGTCCAGGTACTGAACTGGCCAGCCTGCAGTCCAGATCTTTCACCCATAGAAAACATTTGGCGCATCATAAAACGGAAGATACGACAAAAAAGACCTAAGACAGTTGAGCAACTAGAATCCTACATTAGACAAGAATGGGTTAACATTCCTATCCCTAAACTTGAGCAACTTGTCTCCTCAGTCCCCAGACGTTTACAGACTGTTGTAAAGAGAAAAGGGGATGTCTCACAGTGGTAAACATGGCCTTGTCCCAACTTTTTTGAGATGTGTTGTTGTCATGAAATTTAAAATCACCTAATTTTTCTCTTTAAATGATACATTTTCTCAGTTTAAACATTTGATATGTCATCTATGTTCTATTCTGAATAAAATATGGAATTTTGAAACTTCCACATTATTGCATTCCATTTTTATTTACAATTTGTTCTTTGTCCCAACTTTTTTGGAATCGGGGTTGTACTATTGGGAAATTTGGCAAGGGAAATAGGAATGCAAATGGTGAACTCCTGCTCAGCTTTTGTACTCAACGTGAACTATGCATCACAAATACCTACTTTTGCCAACCAGACAAAAATGACTTCACCTGGTGCCACCCAAGATCTAAACATACAGTTAGGTCCATAAATATTTGGACAGAGACAACATTTTTTTTCTAATTTTGGTTCTGTACATTACCACAATGAATTTTGAACAAAAAAATTCAGATGCAGTTGAAGTTCAGACTTTCAGCTTTCATTCAGTGGGTTGAACAAAATGATTGATTGCATAAAAATGTGAGGAACTAAAGCATTTTTTAAACACAATCCCTTCTTTTCAGGGGCTCAAAAGTAATTGGACAAATTAAATAATTGTAAATAAAATGTTCATTTCTAATACTTGGTTGAAAACCCTTTGTTGGCAGTGACTGCTTGAAGTCTTGAACTCATGGACATCACCAGACGCTGTGTTTCCTCCTTTTTAATGCTCTGCCAGGCCTTTACTGCAGCGGTTTTCAGTTGTTGTTTGTTTGTGGGCCTTTCTGTCTGAAGTTTAGTCTTTAACAAGTGAAATGCATGCTCAATTGGGTTGAGATCAGGTGACTGACTTGGCCATTCAAGAATATTCCACTTCTTTGCTTTAATAAACTCCTGGGTTGCTTTGGCTTTATGTTTTGGGTCACTGTCCATCTGTATTATGAAACGCTGACCAATCAGTTTGGCTGCATTTGGCTGGATTTGAGCACACAGTATGTGTCTGAATACCTCAGAATTCATCCGGCTGCTTCTGTCCTGTGTCACATCATCTATAAACACTAGTGACCCAGTGCCATTAGCAGCCATGCATGCCCAAGCCATTACACTGCCTCCGCCATGTTTTACAGATGATGTGGTATGCTTTGGATCATGAGCTGTACCACGCCTTCGCCATACTTTTTTCTTGCCATCATTCTGGTAGAGGTTGATCTTGGTTTCATCTGTCCAAAGAATGTTCTTCCAGAACTGTGCTGGCTTTTTTAGATGTTTTTTTTTTTTAGCAAAGTCCAATCTAGCCTTTTTATTCTTGAGGCTTATGAGTGGCTTGCACTGTGCAGTGAACCCTCTGTATTTACTTTCATGCAGTCTTCTCTTTGATAGATTTGGATATTGATACGCCTACCTCCTGGAGAGTGTTGTTCACTTGGTTGGCTGTTGTGAAGGGGTTTCTCTTCACTATGGAAATTATTCTGCGATCATCCACCACTGTTGTTTTCTGTGGGCGTCCAGGTCTTTTTGCATTGATGAGTTCACCAGTGCTTTCTTTCTTTCTCAGGATGTACCAAACTGTAGATTTTGCCACTCCTAATATTGTAGCAATTTCTCAGATGGTTTTTTTTCTGTTTTCGCAGCTTAAGGATGGCTTGTTTCACCTGCATGGAGACCACGTTTTCTTCACAGCAAAATCTTCCAAATGCAAGCACCACACCTCAAATCAACTCCAGGCCTTTTATCTGCTTAATTGAGAATGACATAACGAAGGAATTGCCCACACCTGCCCATGAAATAGCCTTTGAGTCAATTGTCCAATTACTTTTGGTCCCTTTAAAAACGGGGTGGAACAGGTTAAGGAGCTGAAACTCCTAAACCCTTCATCCAATTTTAATGTGGATACCCTCAAATGAAACCTGAAAGTCTGGACTTTATGTCCATTATATAACTATAATTTGAATATGTTTCAGTAAACAGGTAAAAAACAAAATTTGTGTCAGTGTCCAAATATATATGGACCTAACTGTACATCTCCTTGATTGTCATGACTCGCAGATCCAACATGAAAGAGATTCTGTCAACAAAGGTAATGCGAGGAGCTGAATGCTCAACAGACCACTATATGGTCCAATCAAAGCTGAGACTCAGACTTGTATTTCCTAGCTGCAAGAGAGCAACCTCCACAAGAAATAAGAAACTAGACATAGACAAGTTGAAGAATGATGAGACACAGTGCAAACTCAAAATAGCTATTACAACTGCTCTACAGGAAAATGCCCCTGATCAAGAAGACATAGAAAATGGTGAGGACATGTGGTAGCGGCTGAAAGATGTTGTGTACACAACTGCAAGTGATATACTTGGACAGCAGAAGAAAAGTACACCAGACTGGTTTTCAAGAACAGGCCGATTCTATCCAAGCTTTGTTAGAAGAAAAACACAAAATTTACAACCTGTATCTAAAAGAGAACTCTGATAAAAGCATGAAAGCTTTCAAAGGTATTAAAGCGAAAGTGCAATGAGAAATCAGAGCCATGAAAGACAGGTGGTGGTGCAAGAAAGCTGAGGAACTACAGGAACAGGCAGACAGGAAGGACTACCATGGATTATTTGCCAGACTGAAGACTCTCTGTGGACCAAGAAGCAATGTAGTGGCACCAGTGAAAAGTGCTGATGGAAGTATACTCCACACAAATCTGGAAGACATAAAAAGAAGGTGGGAAGGAGCATTTCTCCAGTCTCCTAAACCAGCAAGGGTCAGCTGATCCTGAGGCATGTTGCTGGCTTGAGAGGAGACCAACAAGAGAAGATCTGTGTGTACCCATCACATCAGATGAGCTTGAGAAACCACTCAAGGATACCAGATGCGGCAAAGCACCTGGCCAAGATGGCATCCCAGCTGACGTGCTAAAGTGAGGCAGCCCCAGCCTAACAGCTGCACTTTTAAAACTGGGCAACGCATGTTGGGAGAACAAGTGTCTTCTCCAAGACTTCAAAGATACGCTAATTGTGACCATCTACAAAATGAAAGGAGTGAATGTGGAAACCACCGTGGCATATCTCTGCTTTCCATTGCAGGCAAGATTCTGGCCAAGATGGTTCTAAACTGAATTAAAAACATCTCGGAGGATGTACTTCTGAAAAGTCAGTGTGGTTTCAGGGCTGGCAGATCTGTCTCCAATATGATCTTTACTCTGAGACAACTCCAAGAGAACGCCATCGAGCAACATCAACCTCTGTACGCGGTCTTTGTAGACTTCTCAAAGGCCTTTGATACCGTTGACTGAGAGATGCTTTGGAAGATGCTAGAAGTATATGGATGCCCGGAAAGACTGATACGGCTTATTAAGCTCTTCCATGAGAACATGTCTGGGAAGGTTTCGATCGGAGAAGACATTAGTGAAGTTTTTCCTGTCAATCATGGTGTCAAACAGGGATGCGTTCTTGCCCCGACATTGTTTGTACTTTACCTTAAAGCAGTCTAGGCACTAACCTAGATAAAGGAGTCTACATCAGGAGTCAATCGGAAGGCAAACTCTTCAATCTTGCCAGACTCAAGTCCTCTACCAAAACTTGGCAAATTTGCATGTACACAGATGACTCTGCATTTGTGGCACCAGATTTGGATGACATGCAGGAAATCGTTTGTCACTTTGCCACAGCTGCAACCCTCTTTGGATTGAAAATCAATAGCATGAAAACCCTCACTTGAGCCACAGGCAAGGTCAAACAACATTGTTTTGGTCAATGGAACACCTCTTAGAAGTTCTGAGAGTTTCATCTACTTAGGTAGTGCAGTTACCAACACAAACTCATCAGACTTGGAGGTAGACTGCTGGATTCAAGCTGCCACCAAAGCCTTGGGTGCATTACAAAAGCAACTATGGTCTCTCCATGATATCAAGAGAACCACCAATTTGAAAGTATACAATGCCACAGTCTTACCGTCTCTGCTTTATGCCACTGAATGCATGACGCTCTACTGTAAACATTTCAAGAAACTGACCAGGCTACAACTCCGACACCTGCGTCAAATCCTTAAAATAAGATGGCAGGACAAGGTCCCTGATGTAGAAGTCCTCAGGTGAGCTTACAGTAAGCATGGAAGCCCTGATCACAGCCTCACAACTTTGTTGGGCTAGACACATCTGGCGCGTGCCTGACACACGACTACCCAAAGCTGTTTTCTACGGAGAACTGAGCCTCAGAAAAAGGAGGTAAGGAGGACAGCAATTGAGGTACAAAGATGTCTTGAAGAGGAACATGAAGAATGCCGGAATTATCGATCAGTCTTGGGAAAGGGATGCCTCAGATAGAGCAATATGGCGAAACATAGTTAAAAGCTCAGTGTCCGCAATTGAAGACAAGCGTCAAAGGGAGTATATGAGGGATCATGAAGCCAGACATTCCATGGCAGCTCAGCCAGGCTGTTCGTGCCACCACTGCAGACGACTCTGTCACTCTGGTGCGGGCCTTGCGGCCCATCTGCGTTTCTGCGCATCCTAATGAAGCAGTCATCATTGCTAGCGATGAACAGATGACGACGATAGTTGTGATGAGTAGTTGACAAACAAAATCCTTTTGTGCAGACGTTTTGTTCTTGCTGGCATTACACTACATTTACATGGCATTTACTAGACAC